>NC_056727.1:218892289-218997289 GCF_019279795.1 Protopterus annectens
CAGATACCTTGGTATCCACTGGGATGGGTTCCCCTCTGTTTGTTCTGACTCTGAGGCATGGCAGGCACAGCTCCAGAAGTTGCTGTATGGTGTCCCTGTCCACCCTGTAACATTCTACTATCTCCAGATCATGTAGCCCCTGGTAGGTTACCCTGGGTCTGAACACTCTTCTCCTCCTCTGGTGCCTGCAGTGGTTGTCAACATCATCCTCCTCATGACCTTCAGCCTCCATCACATGCTGGTGGATCAAAGTAATGGCAGCCCTAACATGTACATATTAAAACGTCCCCATTTGTATACATCAGTGGTGCAGTGTGTATGGGAAAACACAAGTATGTGTGAGGTGCTTTCACACTTTATACTATTGTGCTATAGATGCTGCTGATGTCATTGGCTGTGTATGAACAATTCCAGCTGCAAGGTATCTTGCTTGTAGGTTTTACATTGATTACTGCAAGTGTGGGGGCTGTAGTGTGGTGTTATGCTTGCCTGGCTTGATCCATCTGTTGCCCTTTAATTCCCTTTTAAACCTAGATCCCCTCCCATTGTCAGGCATGCATCCACCTGCCAGCTTTATTGTCTTGTACTTTCCCTACCCAGTCGTGTGTTGCAAAGTGCATTATGTAGCTGATATAATGCAATTCTACTTTGTTCTGCTGTGACACTTTACTGTTTTCATTGCAACACAGACCCTCCCCTTTCCTGTTCTGCGGGTAGCTACTAGCAGCCTTGTTAGCTGTTGTCAATGGCCCATTGTAGGTTCCTAGGTGTTAATTACTCATCTGTACTCCAATTTCCCTACTGCAGCATTTCCTTATTTTTTTTCCTATACCCTTCCTGTTTCAGCCCCGGTGCTCGCCGCACAAACCCGTTTACTGGTTTAAGCGTGTTTTAATGTCCATTCACATGCATACTCGGTTACCTTGTGTGTTCTCAGCTAGGTAAAGCTAAAGCCAGTTAAACACATCCCTTTCCTTTAGCTTTGCTTAGCTATGGGCAAACCGGATTGGCATTGCTCCAATGTTACAGCAAAGGTGACACAACCCTCTCTTGATGTCATCTTTATCTCATGGCCACACCTCGGTGTTATAACACTGCACTGTGAGGTGCATCCTTACACCAGGGGGGAATCTGTGATTCAGTATAACTCCACTCATTTGCATTAGATTGCCTACTAATTCCTAGAAACACTAACACAGCCCCTTAGCAACCCTTGTACTATAGTGTGGTGTAACATGCCTGCCATTGACTATTATGGGGAAATCATGATATGTGTTACATTGCAGTTTTATTTTCTTTTTTTCTATTTTTCTTACGATCCTGTTTGCGCGCTGCTGCCCTACGCTTTAAACTTTGCGATAGCGTGAGAAAAAATAAAAATGTTATTTTTAAATTTTGTAAATTTTTTTTTATGCCAATGGCTATATATTTAGCCATCGGCATATATTACCAATATAATATATGTGTTTGGCCAGCTGACACGGCTCCGATTTTATGTTAGCAGTAATGTAAACCATTTTTTACGATTTACATTTCTGCATGCTTACACTACGCTTGCACCAATTCCTGGATCGCTAAATACCCTCATTTGCATGCTACACTGCTGCAAATGGGGTAATTAGCATACAGGAGCCGAGAGCTGTGCCAGCATAGCATACGCAAGTAGTGCACGTGAAAACAGCTTGTACCTGCATCGCTCGGTGGCCATATTTGGTGTTGGAACACCGACCATACTCCTGCACCTGGCAAGCTTCGTGAATCCTGGGTTATATCTTTAACTTCCCATACCTCTAGTAAACTCCACCAGAGCTTGTCATGTCAGGTCCAGTTCCTTAAGTCATTACATTTACCTTGTAAGGCCTTATTTTGAAACAGTAGTCTTTCTTGAGGTTATCAGAAAATATCTGCCTAATCTATATTAAATGATACAACCAGCTAAAGAAATGTTGATTTTTTTTATATGAGCATGACCCCACCCCACTCCCTGGCTACTTTTCTGTTTTATAGTGGTAATATAATTTAAGGGCTAGAGCTGGATTTAAAATATGTTATAAAGGTACCCTGCATATGGTGAATGAACCATAATGGGTAGAAAAAAGCTCTAACTCCTCAAGTCCCTCTCCCAACTACAGATCAATGAATTTAACTGATATGTTTCTGAAGTAAAGTTCTTTGAAACTGCATTCTACCAATAGCCAAAATTGCATTGATCACTGGTTGCCCAGCATCCCTCCTGTGCACCCCAATAGATACTGCACATTAATAACTAAATTATGTCCATATGATATGATGCCTGTACCTATATAAAAAATTAGAAGACACAAAGAAACTGACACTGCAGCTAGAAACTAGGTTGGCTTGCATTATCATAATTAAAAAAGTGAGGCCATTTGTCACAGGTTACTGTCAGTTCAGAGAGTTTAGATTAATGCATCTGCTGCTGTGAAACATCTAGGAGTAATGCTCATTTCAAGTCCCAGTGGTAAAAGCACGAAACATATACAGATTTAAAAGAAATTCAGACTGCAGAAAGCTTCAGCTGTGTGGGTTGTGAAATCCCCTTAGAGTTTGCATAATGTTATGCTATTATTAAAATACATTAAAGTTGTAAATTACAAAGGCAGGTTTTAGAAGTAAATCCTGGTAGATCTCCAGCATGTTTAGATGTGTTAGCAGCTGATGAAATGTTAACTACCATCAGGGAAATACAAAGCAGTTTTTCTCAGACACTGTAAAACATGACAAATGGAGAATATTATCAGTGAGGGCTGGTGAGCGGTAGACTCTTTTTCCCATTTCATTCAGAGGTGCACTTCAGAAAGTTGCTTTTGTGATATTTTCACAATAGAAAACATTAATCTACACAGTAGGAGCCCTAGTAGATAAAGAGATGTTAGCACTTTTCAGACATAGCTTTCATCTGTTTTCATTCTGAACAGACTGTTCGGCTGACAGACCAATTACTAGTCTGTAGAACATTTGATATGTTGCAGATACTGAAATATTTTATCAGATTTTCAGAAGAGCAGCACGAATATATTACAATATATAGTGTCTTGAAAATGCTCAACTTTGTGACCCCTCCAGTAACGTAGAGGGATAAAGCCCCGGTTATGGCCCAGGTGATGTGGGTTCAATTAGCAGCTCAGGCAACTGACTGAGTTGCAAGGAGAGATGCATGTGGCCATCCCAGGCAGGGTGGTCATATGAGTTTCTCCCATGATTGAGGCTTGGGATGTTGCTGGGTAGGAGGCATACTCCAAAGGGGAAGGAAGTGGTTGGAGATAGCTAAGTTACTGCAGAGGTGGGGTGATATGCCACAATGTCTCCATTGCACATCCATCCCTTGGATGAAACCACATATATTGCAAGGGAGGGGGTGTGGGTAGGAAATAAAAGAACCCCCTCAAAGGATATGGGTGGTTGAAACTCCCCCAGGCCGTCCTCAAGGTTCATGGCTCTTACTCTAGTAGAAGACTGGGAAGGTGGTTAAAAGAAGCTGGCAGGTCTGGTGTGGGGAGCTGAGTAGCAGTTGTTGTGAATGATGTACAGGAGAAAAAGAAATGCTCACCTTTGGAAACAGGCCTAGCTCCACTTGTAGGTCTATGTAAGTGCTCTTTAAAAAGCATTTCATGGGACATTCCTAAATTAGCTGAAATAAATTAAGTAATGCAATATAGTTATCTCCTGAAATATTTTGAAATAAAAATTAAAGCACCCCTGTTTGATGATTCATTGCAGTCTTCTAGCAAAAGACTGTAAATAAAATACTTCTGGAATAATACATCACTTCAGTCACTGCAACCAAAAAGTGTCATTACTAAAATTCAAATTGGTTGAGAGGCATCAGTCTCCATCTCAGATGTCTGCATGGAGCTGATGGCAAAAACAGGATTCATTTATGCAGGATCAATAATGAACATCAGACATGCTCTTAAGAGGGAAGAAAACTATTCAAAAGAGTCAAAATGTCACTTCCTATGCTACTTGATAAAAATCAGACAATTTATTCTGCAGTTGACCCTATTGTTTTTCCGAGGGGTCCCTCAAGATGATCTAACTGTTAATTATTTTACTCTTGCCCAAATCCTCCAATAACCCTTTACAAAATACTTACCAGTTACTTCTCTATTACTTATAATACCAGTACTTATGGTTATTTCATCCCATCAAAATAAATAAACGACGAGTCCTGTGCCAGGGGGAGAATGGTTTTGATTTGAATATGACAACAACATAAGTTCATAGTAAGCTAACTGCCTTTGCAAACCATTTAAGCCTAGCCAATTACCCTTGTGAGACTCAAACCCTGCACCTTGTGTTTCTAAGGCAAACACCTTAACCATTAGGCCACCTTCCCAACCTCAAATGCTGATTGCTAATTGGTGTCATGATGCACAAATGGATTGTAGAACAGCCACAAGGGTGGACTAGTTAGACTGAAAAAGAGACCTTATCAATGGGAAACAGAAATGCAACTGAGCTTTTCTGCATGCTATCTATTGCCCATACACTGTGCATTCCCAGTTAACTTTCCACAGATATGCCATGAGTAGCTCTCTTAAGATCCTTATATCTAGATATCGACTAGAGCTTATACACCAGAAATTGATAATATACTTGTATTGGCAATGTTTACCATGATCGTTAGGGTAAAAATCTGGATTTCTTGAATAAGTTTAGGCTGAAATTGGCTGTTGGCCACCCTCATTCATCTCTCTTAAGTTTTCAATCCTTATTCTTCTCCTGGAAGACTACTTAAGAGGAGATCCAGTTCACTGTATATCCTGGACTATAATAAGGAGAAACAACACAAGCACAAAGTGCAGGGCCTTTCACTTCTCATTTCTTCTAAGCTGAGACAATAGTATTGAGTGGTTATTATTTATGCCATCTCTGTGTTTAATGGAATGCCTTTTGGTGAAGATGTTTTGGAATATGAACTTTTTTAGAGATTCTGGATGGAATCAGAGGTGGAATGTGGACCATCTGATATCAGTAGCAATGCTAGCTGGCAGGCTGCCATATGAATGATATCATATATGGCTTGATAGTAGGGTGACATCAAATTAGTTTGGTTGTTGTGTGGATCTGTGAGTTCCAATTAAAAGAGAGTATCTTGGTTGGTGTTTTGGATATAAAAGGAGAGTTATAAGTAGTGGTAAAATCTAATGTTCTGCCTATGTTGAGAACACAGATCATACATACTGCTGACACATAGACTGGAAAGCAGATATTTAAAGAGGATCAGACCTCCAACAACTTTCCAAGCATTGGATGTGGGCCGTGAAATTTCCTGCTACTCAGCCATGTGTATTAGATATAAGTAATAAACCCAGGTACTCTCTGGCACATTTTAATATTAATGGTAGATTAGAAAAGGAGTTTACTTTCCCACAGAAAGAAAAGCAAGATGCTTGCCAATTAACATTATGCCTTGATATTGTATGAAAGTCGTTTAACATAGACAGGAGTCTGTGGTGACTCCAGATTCCTTTTCTTCCTGGGGTATAATATCAGCACAGTAACCTGCTGGTGGGGCACTTGAAGATCACTCAACATGCCGTTATAGTACAGTACGCAATACATTGCAAAAACATAATCCATGATTTCACATTACCCTATTCTCCCAAAAGATAAGCAACTTCTGTGTATCCCTTTTATGATAGAGTGGAATAAACATGAAAGAACAAAAAAAAAATAAACAAGCCATAAAGTGATCTTCTATCCTTGTGCTTTCGAACGAACCCTGCCTCCCAACAGTACCCCCACCCCAAAAACAAAACAAAACAAAAAAAAACAGATAGCCACCTCCTGTTCTGTGGAGCAGGAGGTCAGCAAGTATCAACCCTGCCTTTTTGGGCCTGGTGTCATGCTGACAGGCATGCATGCACTGTGTATGAGATACTGTCCTACAGGTTTGTGTATAAAACTGATTTTTTTTTCATTATCTATGTAAGCTGAACCATAAACATGCCAATAAAGACATATATTTTTAAACAAGAGCATTCAATATGCAGGTGCGCCTTTGTCTTTGATGGCAAGAGCCCAATCTAAGGGTCATTTATATATAATTATGCCTGTAATATTCCCTGAAATTTTGTGTGTGTGATTTTTCTCCCCTTGCCTGCTGACATTCAAGCTGCCCTTCAATCAGATAAATATTGTCTGAGATGGCCGTCATTCAGGCAAGTACAAGGGGTGGTTTGTACTCTTATTGGCATCCTGGCAATGAGAGAATTGCTTTCATTTTTACGTCCTATCTCCTCTCCTTGTGGTGGCATGAGCACTTGTATCACTGCAAGGGCTGTCTACACCCCCTCTGTGTTTTCGTCACATGGATTGACAGGGGTTACTATCACCAGCTTGAGTGGCCATAGCTTTGTCTTCCCAGCACTGTTTCCCTGCATTATTATGGGCCTGTACTCTATACCTGAGACCCAGTCATTAGAGCAGGGACTTGAGCTAGGCAAGAACTACCATCAACCTCCCTAGGATGGAGATGGCCATCTCTTTTGCCTGTACCATCAAGTGACCAGGCCACTAGCTGAACTTGGGTCTCCAGGGCTGTAGTCAAGGCTTTGGCACTCTGTGCCATTAGAGCAGCAAAAATATCTAAAAGCAGCCAATGTTCTAGTATGCACCTTCTGAAAATGCTCACCAGTTAAAGAGTTTTAAAAAGTAGTTCTATACTGATTTTTGATAAATTATATTAACTGTAGGCCCTTTTCTAGTCTTCAAATCACTAAACACTTCACAGTTAAAGTCAACATTCTCAACTTCCCCATACCTAGAATATGTGCTTTGCTGGTACACAAAGAAAATCTATCCATTGTCAGTTTTCCCCAAAATATTGCATTGGGTAAATTCTGTTTGCATCACTATGTGAGGACAGCTACAGGATTACAAATTATCACATAAATGTACCTAGCAAGCACTCCTGATTGTTCCTGTATGATGTTATTCTATTAACAGTAGTTTTCTCGTTACCATGCTGTCCAAATAGCATAGTCATATAGTAATACAGTAACAAACAGCAGCCTGAACTCATTTGTTCCATGACAGGATTATGATGTCTGCATTCTAAAATTATATTTGCTCACTTAAGAAATTTACAATTTTCAAAAGCTGTGGCAACTAGTGCACTGTGAAAATATCATTATCACAAGCTATATATAAAGCAAGTTCCCTAAAAAAAAGTGATAAGTTCATAGGTTTATTCTAGGAATGTGGTCCAGAAGCCCCTTAAAAAGCAAAGCTAGATAAGCCCCAAAATAATTGGTTGAGTTGGGCCCCCTGATCTAGAAGTGCCATGCTACACACCCAAATGATGAATTTACAATTGTTCATTCAATCATACAGAGCAGTTTTCAATGAGTCCAATACATTGCATTGTTTGACATGTGGAAGAAGCTTATTTTTTAAGTAAGGGAGTCATTAAATCAAAATTAATTACACCAGCATGTTGTATTTACATGTAAGTAAATGTTAAGGTCATTGGTGCAAGTGTTTGCGATTCTATTTGTTTTGTGTAGGTGTATGAAATCAAGCATGGTGGGGACTCGTTGATGGTTCAGAAGGCCAGGCACAGATAACTACAAAGGAGTACATATGAGACAGGATATACTGAGAGAGACCTTTTAATCTATCAGTATAGTCTAGTCAGATTAAATAAGTAAGTCTCCTGGTCAGAAATGTCTGAGGTCTTTCAAATTGGTCAAGATGCTTAGAGAGGTACATGTTTTCCATAACTGGTTAGATGAGGGGAGTATAGACAGGGATTATGACTTCATTACAACTGGAAATATGCAAATTAATCATGCTAGATAAGAGGACTTTCAGACAATGGCATGTAATAGTGAAAATAAAGATAACCTGATCCCTGATTACAGAGTCGATTTTAAATTGTTAATACCTACCAGCAGTCCATTAATTAAGTGTCACATTCCTGACTGCTGTCAGACTGGATAGCAGCTGCCTAGAACTGAGACCGTAACAAAAATAAATGTGAAAAAATATTTTTAGTTGAAAAAGAATTTCATTTTCTGCTCAGCTGAAGTCATTTTGTCCTATTTCATTTGTTTATTTATAGCACATAATAGTCAATATTCAGCAGCACAATTAAGTTATAGTAAATTAAAAGCATTGTGTGTGGTCTTCCTTTCAAATATTATCAACTTGAATTCAACAAGGCAACGTATTCAGCATTAATTCATTATGTGGGTATCTTTCACATGGAATGAAATGGAGAATTCTTGCTTGTCAAATAAAAGTTAAGCCCATAGTTAGTGCTCCATGTGTTACTCCAACCCTTATTGAAAAATGAATATATCTTTAAGGAGCATATGATGGCACCCAGTTTGTAGTCATCAGCAAACCAACTGAGACATGCCCGTCAACATCTGCCTTAACATCAGAAAAGTCAATTCTGAAGGGTATGGGGTCCAAGACTGAGACTTTGGATGCTCTACCGTTGGCATAATTTATTTAGAAGAGATACTCCTGAACCTTACTGTGTGAATACTGTCAGTGACCAATTGGGTGTCCAGTGGATGACATGAGGACTGATGACATGTTAGATAAGCTGTTGGCAATGTCTGCATGGTAAAGATTATTGAAGGCCTTAGCTGTGTCCAAATAGGAAGTTTGGGCATTGTGACTGTAAGCTGACAACACTGCCCTTTAATATCATGATAGAAATATGCCACCACCATCAATCTGACATCCAGATGGCAGTTTGCAACCCACTGGTGTCAAGATGGCTAGCAACAATAGGGTTTGAATCCCATCACTGCCAACTAAGAATGAAGTTATAGCAAGAAGGTGAACATAAGTCTATATCAATAAATTCACAAACTACAACCTGACTCCAAGATCATAAGGTGAACATATACTGCTCTCTTGGGTATGGACTTCCAACTTTTACACACAGACTGGCTAAGCAATCCCAGGTTTTGGCTATCTCTGTGAATCAATGTGTTCCAGTGTCCCTTTATCCATAGTAACTCCCTTTCACACAAAGTATTCTTTAAACACACACAAGCACACACACACACACACACACACACACACACACACACACACACACACACACACACACACACACACACACACACACACAATTCTTAGGCATCCTGGAAGAATTCTTCAATTCTCCAACCTTCTTCTTGGCACAGTAGTACAGTCACTACCCTAAAAAAGCCTGAGACTTCCATTTACTCCTCTTAAGTCAAACCAAATATGAAATACATCAATATACTTTGGTATTTGTGTGCATTATGATATGTTATAGTATTTATGGGAAAGACTAAGAATGCACAGACTATTATCACTGTAAAGAATAATTCTTAGTGATATCATTGCTATGTGTACAGTTTTAATAGCTTTTATTATTCACAAGATATTTACATTTATTTATCTTATACATTTTTTTAATTTATTTTATGGGTGGCACAGTGCAAGAGGTTTTCTGGTTTGATTCTCGGCCAGGGCTGCCTTCTATGCAGAGTCTGCATGTCCTCCCTGCATTCACATGGGTTTCCTCTGAGTGCTCTGGTTTCTCCCACATTCCAAAGACATACATCTGGAGCATTTCTCCCCAGGTGTCCACTGAAAATGAGCTCTTCCCCAGTTGGACTTTCTCAGTAAACAAATGTTAAATAAATAAAATAAATCATTTTTTAGAAATGCTCTGGAATGCAAGTTGCGTTTAGGCTACTAGAGGTGTGACATTCCACACCACATATTTATTTAATCTATCCTTTGTTGAGCTGGTTAGTCCCCACTAGGCTAATAGCCTCTTTTCAGGGAAAACCAGAGGCGGTGTTTATACTACTATGGGAAATTTGGCCAGGCCGTCAGGGAACTTCCTCTACTCTTCAGGTAGGGGGATGGAATTGAAGGTGGTACAGCTGTTTTCTGTTGACATTCCAGGCTTGAAGGCAACCCGGAGAAACAGCAGAGCCATGGAGAATGTAACCCAGTGTGTAATCAATGATAACATGGTGGTTGTTGAAGAGAAAAATATGGAGTTGGTAGAATCATTGCCACAGCAAAGAAAAAATATGATCATGGAGAGAGAGTCAGTGTTGGAGAAGAGGAGAAAGGAGCAAGGCATTGTACAGGAGGAGGTAGAGCCTGACTCGGAAGAGTTATTTCAACAAAAGTTATTTGAGGGCAAAATGGAGGAAAAGGATGGATATATTATTACAACCCTCCACTCTGGGGGGTTTAGTATAATTATTTCGAACAGGTGGTAAATCAAAATGAACTGGAAAACAGCAGAGCAGTATTGTAGGTGATATAATGGAGAGGATAGTAGAAGAAGGAAGGAAAGAGGAAACCATCAAGAAGACATAAGTGCAAACCATAAAAGAAGGTGAAGGAAGAGAAAAAGAAAAAAAGGATACAAAGAGAAGGTACACTGTGCAAATAAACAGTAAACAGGAGAAAAAACTAAACAGGTATGAAATGTGGAAGACCTTGATTGCACCATTCGGTGTGAATGCAAAGGAGGTAAGACTGTTTATTCTTATTAACAATTAAACTTTTTGTGACTTATTATTTGAAAATGGACAATACATGGGGAATTTTATAAGAAAATTTGAACATACAAACAAACAAACAAAAAAAAAAACATATAGCCACGGTCTGAATATGTTATTCAACTTTTTTTTAGGCTAACTAAAAAAGAGTGTTGGTGTAATTCAGAACTGA
The DNA here is from genome assembly GCF_019279795.1 of Protopterus annectens. Lineage (NCBI taxonomy): Eukaryota > Metazoa > Chordata > Ceratodontiformes > Protopteridae > Protopterus > Protopterus annectens. The sequence continues at coordinate 218,903,006 of NC_056727.1, forward strand.
GGTTGAATCTATAGACTTAAAAAATGAATTTATTGATTATTTATAAGGAAGTATTGGACACTACTAAAGTATATGATGAAAGAGGACTTTGGACCGGGGCATGGGAATGTGGAGTCATATTAAAAGTGGAAAATGATAAAATGATGTATATAGCCACATAATGCATGCACTCAGGTCACTCCACAACAAGTACAAATATGACACTGTCATTGTTCATGTTGGTGTGAATGACCTGAGATGTACCTCCCTGGACTACATGAAAAGAGACATGGAGGAGCTCTCTGATCTTGTAGCCCAGGCAGGTATGATCCTAGCCCTGAGTAGCATCCTGCCATCACCCAGAATGATACCACAGTACAAGAACAAAATGATTGACTTCAACAATCGGCTAAGCTTCTGGTGTCATTCTAAGGGGATCCAGTATCTGTCTGCCTGGGATGACATGATCAACAGACCACGATGCTTTGCCAGAGATGGCCTGCACCTGTCACCCTTGGGATTCCGGATACTGGCTAAGGCTCTTGCCACCCCTATAGTGCCTTTGGGATTCCAGATACTGGCTAAGGCTCTTGCCACCCCTATAGTGCCTTTTTTAGGCAAGGTTTAAATGACAAATTCACCACTGTAACATTTACAAGCAAGCAAACTCTGAGGGTAATGCTACTCAATGCTAGAAGTCTAAACCTCAAAATGCACTCACTCGAGGCACTCCTTAAAATGGAGAACATCGACATTTGTGCAGTGACAGAGACCTGATTCAAAGCTCCAGAGAGCAACCCTGCATTACCAGGCTATAATTCATACCACACCTTTTGGCCACCTAACCTGGAATGAAGCACTAAAGGTGGAGGCGTGTCCATATTCATTAAGGATATCCATACCTCCAGGCTAGTTGCACAGCATAATGCATCCGAGATTATCCAAGTGCAACTAACTCTGGGCAAGACTGCAATCCAAATTGTAGCTTGCTACAGACCCCCCACCATGCCCCAGGATTCCCACTCCTCATTTCTTGATACACTGGAAAGTATTAGGGTACAACCCAACACCCTAATAATGGGCGATTTCAACTACTCCACCATTAACTGGGAAAACTACTCATGTACCAACTCTTTTGCTCAACGTTTTCTGGAATTCATAAATTCCAATGCCTTGGATCAACTTATTCACACCCCCACCAGGAGCAGCAATATCCTAGACCTGGTCATTACCAACATGGGCAACCAGTGTTCCACACCAGAGGTCAATTCCTTGTTGGTCAGATCTGACCACAAGCTAATCACCCTAGACATCCACATGCTGCCCCCACCCCCAATTAGGGGAACCACCGGAAAAAACTTCTCCAAAGCCAACTTCACACTTCTTAAGACAGAAATGGCAAACTTCATGACACCCATGCAGACGGACAATAGAGGTATGACTGCTGAATCCTACACAAATGCACTTTATAAACAGTTACACAAGTGCATGGATCATGCTATCCCTAACAGAACCAAGATGCTATCCTCCAAAAAAAAGAAGCCAGTCTGGTGGTCCTCTGCCATAAACAAACTCTACAACAGAAGAAAGAAACTGTTGCAAAAAAGAGTAAAATCCCATGACTGGAGGAACTCCCTGGTCAACCTCAGTAGGAAGCTGAGATCCCTCAAAAAATCCTCCAAAGCTAGTTATGAAAACAAAATTGCCACTGACTCTAAAGACAACCACAAAGCATTCTATAGCTATGTCAAGAATCTCAATGGCAACACTCAGATCTGATCTGAGTTACAGCACAATGGCACTAAATATACAGAACCAACTGATATTGCCAACATCCTGGCAGATAGGTTCAGTGCTAACTTTACCCCTCTCTCACCCCTAGACGGCCCATCTCTATACCGGAAGAATGCAAAGTTCCTGTAATCACGGTTGCACAGGTAAAAAACACACTCTCCAAAGCCAAGAACACAGAATCCATGGGACTTGACAATATCCCAGGCTGTGTTCTGCATGAACTACAGAATGAACTGGCACCCTACCTAAGTACCATGTTCAATCATAGCCTCACTTCCGGCTTTGTGCCCACTGAATGGTGCACCATGACGGTTATCCCACTCCACAAAGGGGGAGCCACGACGGACCCCGGGAACTACTGCCCCATTAGCCTGATGAGCCTGGTCTGCAAGGCCATGGAACATATCATCATGGAACTCATAAACAAAGACATTGGTAATCTCCAAACTCTGGACCATGCCCAGTTCAGATTTGTAAAAGGCAGATCATGTCTCCTAAACCTGATTGACTTCTTTGAAGCAGTCACCAAAGCCATAGATGAGGGTAAAGTGGTTCACACAGCTTATCTAGATCTCGCCAAGGCTTTCGACACCATCCCCCACTCTGGAATTATAGATAAGCTCACTAAACTAGGTATAAATCCCTATGTCACAAGATGGGTTGCCAACTGGCTCACGGACAGAACCCACACTGTGAAAGTAGCGGACTCCAAATCCGACTTCAGACCAGTGATAAGTGGAGTACCACAGGGTTCAGTCCTGGGTCCTCTCCTGTTTGGTATTTACTTCTCTGAAGTACAGGCTAACACAGAAGGTTTTTGATGACTGCAAACTAGGAGCCATAATCGAAACTCCTAATGATGTGGACATACTACAAAAGGGCCTCACTGAAACAGATTCCTGGTGTCAAAGCCATGGCCTAGAGATCAATGCCAAAAAGTGTATTGTCATCCCCTTTAGTAAAAACTCTGTACCCATGAACTACCACATAGCTGGTAGTCTACTTAACACCGAAAATGTGATAGGAGACCTTGGGACACAGGTGGACAGTAGTCTCTCCTTTGATAATCACATCGCCACAGTGGTCAGGAAATCCTTCTACGTGGCTCACCTCATCACAAAAGGTTTCTCATCCAGAAAAAAAAGGTCATTGTTCCCCTCTACTCATCACTCATTAGACCCATTATAGAGTACAACATCCCTTTTGGTATGTACCTCACAAGACATTTACAACAACTGGAAAGGCCACAGAGATACCTCACAAAGAGGATTACTGGCATTAAACAGATGCCCTACGCAGACCATCTCAAGAAACTCCAGCTTTACTTCATCGCATATCGCCTACTCAAAGGCGATCTCTACCTAACATACAAAGCTATGTCAAACCCAGAGCTGTTGGACATGCTCCACTTAAAGAAATCCCAATCCCTCAAAGCTACACGCTCTAGGGACATAAACCTTGTCACTACAATAAACAGAACATGCTGGAGGGATAGAGTCCTGTCCCAGAGACTTCCCATACTCTGGAACAGACTACCTATCTATGTCAAACCAAGCTACTCATTTGCACTCTTCAAGAAAAATCTTGATGATTGGGTGGGAAATAGGAAATTCACCCCAGGGATCACTTCTGTGGCTCTGCTCGACAGGGGCACAGGAAAATAATTTTCTTGGGTGACGAAAGCCAGGGTACATTTTTTGCTAGGCTTATATAGGCCCTAAGGCCAATAGCCTAGTACCTACCTATGAACCTATGAACCTATGAACCTATACCAAGTATTATTAATGTACATGGTAATAAGAGTTGTGAGATATAGAGAGCAACCAAAGACTTGTTATTTTTGTGGAAAAGATGATCATTTGATAGGTGAATGTGATAAAAATGTTATTTATATGGTAAAACAGGGCAAAATGCAAAAAAAAGTGATTTAAAATGTAACAAAAATGTGGCAATACTGGCCACTCATGGTTAGAATGTGAAACAGATATACAAAAAAGGAAAACTGACGCTATACAGGAGAAAGAAGTGGTGATGCAAAAACAAGTATAACAAAATGAAATCAATGTAGAGGTTATAAATTAAAGTAAAGAAAGAGATAAAGAAAAAGAAAAAGTAACAGATGAGACAAGTGAAGAAGAATCAGAAAGGTACAAAGTAAAATGCAAAAAGAATTCTATAGGGAAAAGAGTTAGGGAAAGGAACAGAAAACGTAAAAAAACATAATGTACAAAGAAAATAATAAAGGTAAAGGATAATAAATTATACTACAATAACTGTTCTGTAAAAGCTGAGAATATTAGCTTTAAATGTGAACAGTTTGAAAAACAGTAAGATACGAATTAGTATATTACAGTGGTGTTCTGGAATAGAGGCTGAAGTAATATTAGAAGACATAGGACTATTAATGGAAGAAGGAAGAACATGAACAGAAAAAATGTTAAATGGTAATGTTATTTGCAATACAGGTTGGGAGAATGGACATGTTCAGGTATATGTCAAGAATATATTAAGATATTAGATATTCCAATAGCTGAAATAGGTAGAATAAGAGTGTTAGACATACAGTAGAAAATTATGTATATAGAGTTGTAGCTTTATATGCATATGTTACAGAAAAAGAAAGAGAGATGATATTCAAAAGTACACTTAACTATGTATGTGTAAATATGAACATAATAGTAGCAGGAGATTTAAATTGTAACCTAAGAGAAAAAAAGAACAATTGTGACATTAAAATATTTACTGAAATTATGAGGAGTGGTAAGTTAAAGTTATGGTTATGGGAAGATAGATATTAGATATATAAGAGAAATAAAATTAAAACTGAAATAGATTATTATTTTTTTTATTTCAGAAAGTTTAAAAGTAAAACAAAAAGGAATTAACTATTGGTTTTCTGATCATATAGCAATTTAGGTTAAAATACAAGAAAATGAAGAATATTAATTATTTTAATCCTAACCGAAACTGTGATGTACATATGAGCAAGAGACTTGTGACTTTTATGACTTTAAGCTCAAATCCACTGCTGGAGCAGGATGAACATAATATCATGAATGGAACTGATGTAACAGTGATAAGTCCTGCTGCTAACTAAGGTGAGAGACCCTGAGCATAATTTATATAGGCTAAAGAGGCTACAAGCACAGATGCTGCACATAGAAGCCTGTATATATTCTTCTGTGGTTTTACGAAGGCTCTGTGTGTTAAAAATGCCCACGCATGGCAACATGTACCCTGAACTTCTAGCCAGTTGGCAGTGCATCAATTTAGAGACAAGTATTAAATATATGACACATCTTGTTGACTTTTTTAAGCCACAAGAGAAAGAACTTATTGATCTGATTAATAAACAACAAACTGAAGTGTTTGAATTGACTTCAAGTAATGACGCTGAGGTTATAATAGCTGAAGTGATTGACAATGACTTTTTATATGAAAAAAGACTTATGCAACAGAAAAAGAAAAAACTTAATAGGGAAATGAGAGACTTTGCCAATAATCATGTCTTTGCATGGCCACAACTGAATGTTGATGAACATCAGTCATCAGTTGAGAGAGCTAGCACAATGGAGAATAATATGAATGAGTTGGTTGAGTCATCAGACATTACTACTGAGCAATCTGTTTATATAACTCCTACTAGTTTTTTAGTTACTATGGTGACTCCCAGAATAGCTAATAAGCAAGTATCATCACAAGCAGTAGATGAAACCAATCTGGTAGTTCGGAAAAAGACTACAACAGCGAATGTGGTTTTTCAAGTTCTACCCCTGCCTATCAAATTAGACCAGCCACCATCCAGAGGCCACTCACAGAGCAGGGGGGAGGCACATGTTCAGGTATATGTGTATTATGTCAAGGAAATATGTACCTGCAGAAGGCGTATATCCTACACTGAAGAAAATGTGGACACAAAAGAATGATTAGTTTGGAACATTTCTCAGAGGCAGCTTACGCCCCTTGAATTGAAAGTTTTACATAAAGGTTTGTCATTTATTCCCTCCAAGAGAGATGATTTGTCTCAAAGCATTACTGACTTATGTATTTTTTGTCAAAACTTGACACTTAAACTTATGTACAAAGATAAAGGTTTTAGTAGTTACAGTTTCAAAAAAACAAGTGTATTTACACCTAGGAACAGCCCATTAGTAGAAGCATTTCTGCAGATATGTGAACGTGAAATTTATACTTTGATAGCTCTAATATGAAATCTAGTAGATTTTTTTAATATGAGACAGGAAGAACAAAGAGCTTTGAATGATTTGAGAAATGATAAGAATATTGTGATCCGCCCAGCTGATAAGGCGGCTCTATTGTTGTCATGGATTCTCATTTTTACTTTGACTCCATGACACGAATGTTAAGTGATTTGACTGCTTTTAGTAATATTTCAGGACAACAGGTGTCTGCGTGTATTTTTAATTGTGATGAAACAATTATAAGTATTTTAAATTGCAATGAGATAGACAAATCTATATTGGAATATTTAAGGGTAGATGGGCCTGTTATTCCCTATTTCCATGGACTACCTAATATCCATAAATACCCACTGAAACCTCCATTTCATCCGATTGTAGTTGGCGCAGGTTTGTTAACTGACCCATGTAAACCACCAACGACCAGCAAAAAACGATAGTGAACACGCAGTAATGAAGAAATAATGATTATTTATTTATAATTCCTTCAAATCCAGACCGGTTTCGGCTATTCAGCTTTTATCAATGAATACAATAAAGTTTTATTGAATGAAATGAAGCAGCCTGCATTTATGGGCTGAGTAATACTGTGTTTGTCCCAATGGTCTTTAATTCAGACTCAAGAGCTATACAACAGATTATTACTAAGAACTGGAATATACTTAGTACCGACTCACAATTATCTGAAATTATAGGTGACCGCCTAAGGTTCTATTATAAAAATGTGTCTCTGAAGAAGTTATTGTGTTATGTTAGAGCCTAAGAATTAAAAAAGTCATCTCTTATAGATTCTAAGATGGGCACAGTAACATGTTCTAAGTGTACATATTCTGCCTATATTGATATTAGTAATGAATTTAGACATCCTGATACTGGTCAAATTTTTAGTTTTAAAGTTCACACTAACTGTAATAGTAAAAATTTGATCTATCTAGCCTGATGTAATTGTTGTCAAGGTTCTACATTGGTAAGATGAACAGAATGCATAAAGAAAGAATACATGACCACTTGTATTGTGCAAGAAAGGGACATAATTTTAGTGCACTTGCAAAGCATATGTTAACAGCAGGTGAGATGCATCAGTTCAGGTTTATGGTTATAGACATCTTGTCTGAGGATGGACGCATGGGTGGCTTAGTTAATAATACTGAGGATCATGAACCATGCTGGATTTTTACACTTAGAGCCCATCAAGGCAGTGGATTAAATGACTATATATCCTTAAAATCAGTATTAAAAAAGTGTAGGTTGAACAGAGGTAACAAGGTTTTAAATTAATTGCATCTTAATTGTTTTATGTTGCTGATTGGTGCTTTTAAAATTTTTGTCTGAAGAAGTGACTGGTTCACGAAAGTGCTTACGGGATAAAACTTTCTTGATTTATTCATTCAGCTGTATTTTGTTGCCAGCACATTTGTTCTTTTGAGTTGTTCTGTTTTGGTTCTGGCATCGTTTATCGTCACAGAGATTGTTTTTCTTCAAAATGAAGAATCTGTTAAGATAGGAAAAGGAATTAAAAGGATCAATGAAAAAGATTTGAATTTTGTAGAAAGAAAAGAACTTATTGTATTCTGAAAACATCATATAAGTATGAAAGAGTTTTATGAAAACTGGACAGTATGGTGGTTACATTTTAAAGAAAAATATAAAAAAAGTATTCTTATAATGTGAAGAAAAAAAAGAAAAAAGTAAAGGAAGAATACAAGATGCTAAGTCAAGAGATACTCAAAGATGTATTAGAAAAAGAGAAAAAATATGAAAAGGAAAAAGAAATATATAAAATGAATCAAGTTAAGATTTATAATCTATTATATAAACAAAAATATTTGTTACAAGGAAAGAAAGAAGATGTAGCATATTATTTGTGTAAGATATTAAAAGAAGGAAATATAATTAGACAATTAAAAGTTAAGAAAGGTAAACTAATTTAAAACCAAGAAGGAATGTATGAAATAGTTAAAGAACATGTATTAAATTTATTTGTTAAAAAAGAAGTGAATATAAGAAAAATGTATGATGGAAAAAATTAAGTAAAAAAGATAAATATTTAGCGAAAAGAATAAACATAAATGAACTGAATGAAATTATGAAAAATATGAATATGAATTCTACAACAGGGATAGATGGAATCGAATATAACATGTATAAAGAAATGGAGGATTAGCAAAAAGTAATGTTTATTGAGGTGATGAATAAATGCTAGGAAACATAAATAAATCTGCATTGGAGTAATACAATTTATATTAAAAAAGGAAATCGAAATGAAATTAAAAAATTGGGACCGATAACTTTGAATAATACAGATTACAAAATATTTATGAGAATAATGACAAAAAGATTGCAATGTATAATGAGAATGTATATGATCAGAATATATTTGGAAGAAAAGGAAAGGGAAGTCAGGAATTATTATGGATAGTTAGGTAATTGATGCCATTATTAATAAGAATGCAGAGACAAAAATAATGATAGGGGATATAAGTAAATCTTATGATAACATACAATATGAATCATTATGGAGGATTTTACAAGAATATAATACAAGTGAAAACATTTTGAGTGTAATGAAATCAGTGTATGAGAAAAAATATGTGAAACGAAATGTGAATAGATGGATAGGGGAGGAAATAAAAATAAAAAGTGGAATAAGGCAGGGATGTCCAGCCAGTAGTTTAATGTTTTTGTTGGTTATGAGTACAATAGTAAATGAAATTAACAAAATATTAAGAAATGGTGGTTATAATATAGTAAAAGAACTGCAATTACATGTATGCAGATGATATTGCAATAATAATAAAGAACACATTATGGATGGCAAGAGAAAACCTAAAGTTAGGTGCAATGTTGGGAAACATTGGATTAACTATAAATAAAGAAAAAAGTAAAGTATTTAGTTTTAATGGAAAAATAGGAGGTGCTGAATTTAATGATAACTATATAGAAGTGCTGGGAATAAAATCTGGGAAAAATGAATATAAACAGGAACAATGGAATAAAGTAATAAAAGAATAAAGGCTATTTTCATGTTTTGGAAAACATATAGGTTTTCATATAGAAAAAAGGCATATTTAATGAATAGTATGATATTAGGTAAAATAGCATATGTAGCAAACATGTATGATACCTGTAAAATATGAAAAAGAAGTAATGACATTAATATTTTCATGTATTTGGTGGTTCAAGGTTGAACCCAGTTAAGAGAGGAACATTGTTTATGAAAGAAAATCAAGGTGTCTAGGTTTAATTAATACTACTGTGCATGTAGCATCCTTAAGTTTATACAAAGTATTAAAAAGTATTACAAAGAAAGAAAAAATCTGAAAGACATGATAATGTATTATAAATATAAAAATGTATGGGAAGGAATGGAAGTAAAAAAGACAGGTAAAAGTATTAATAATGAAGAAATAAAAGAATATCAAAATAAAATTGTATTATGGAAAAATAAGAAAAAATGTTACAGGAAAAAACAGGAAACATACATCAATATAATGGAAAACTTTTGAAAAGGTCTTGAAATGAATAACCAAAAAAACTATATCAAGGAGATATAAAAATTATAAGAAAATAAAGGAATGTAATGACTTTTTGTGGAGATTATCCATATGTAAACTGCCTGTAAAAGCTAATATGCAGTATAGAAGAAAACAAGTTAAAGTTTGTAATAGGTGTGGGGAACTAAAAACTACAGAACATATTTTCTTGAAATGTGACAGAATTAAGAATGTATGGGTAGAAATATGTAAATGTGATATAGTTAAAAAGTTTTTAAAATATGAACAATTAAACATGGACATGATAGAATATGGCTATTATGGAGCATGAAGGCAAGAAGAAGGAAAGAATGTGGACAGGATTCTTTTTTATGTTACATGGACAATATGGAGAGAGAGATATAGTTTTGGTTTGGGGTAAAAGATTGGGGGGTATATTTAAAAATTTTAAAATGTATGGAGATATGTAAATACTTGTAAATAGTGTTAATATGTAAATATGTAAATAATATGTAATGTATATTGTGTATTTACAAAATAAAAAAACCCTACTCATCATTGTTGTGAGTGGGACCCATTTTGCAGGAACACTTCCTATTTCCATTCTAGGTACAGAGGTGGCCCAGAGAAGCAGAGATGTAGACAGAGAGAAAATGAGATGATGGAGTAGTGAAAGAAATGAAGGAGAACACAAATATTGACACTGCAGAATGAGTACAGGATTCTGAGCAAATGTTTCAAAGAAACTTGTTTGATGGAGATGAATCATCAATGGTAGATGTATAATTACAACCCTCCAGTCGGGAGGGTTGCAAGATGGTTTAATTAAAGAAATGGTAATGCAGAGTGAGCCAGAAAATGAAGGAGTTGTTTCCCAAGGGGACATTATGGAGAAAATACAAAAGAAGGATGTAGAGACAATCCTGAAGAATAGTGGTAAGTTGGAAAAGAAAACATATGCACATAAAGCAAAAGAAGGCAAAAAGTGGAGTAGCAGAAATTAAGGCAGAAGAAAATGAAAAATGGAAGTATGTGGTAAGGATTCAAAGTAAAGAAGATAAAGAAATGGAAAGTCAGAAGAATAGGACACTTTAATAGCTCCTTTATGTATAAAAGCACATGAGTTTTTTTTTCAATGAAAATGTTTCTTGTAGAATATGAGAAAAAAAAGAAAGACTGTAACCCACAGAATCTTTATGTGACAAAAGCATTTAAATGGGAAACAAAAAAGATTTGTGTATAATTTTGAACAGAAGTATAAAAACAAACTTTGGAAGGACATTTGGAAGATTTATGTAAATAAGTAATGGACACTGTAAATGTTTATGACAAAAGGGGTTTATGGAGTGGCAGGTGGGCTTATAATAATGTGTTAAAAATACAAAGAGAAAAAAATATACATACATTAAGCATGATAAATGGGAATGGGAATAGGGCTATTGTAAAATAGTGGGGACAACCCAAAACATTTTTTTTTTGTGGAAAAGAAGGAAATTTGATAAGTAACTGTGACAAATGAAAATGTTTTATCTGTGGGGAAATTGGACATGATGAAAGAAATGTGAATTGAAATGTTATAAATGTAACAAAATTGGACATTTATGGATGGATTGCAAAAATGAAAATCACAATAAGGAAAAGAAAAAGAAAGAGAATAAAATAAACAAACATAAGGAATTTTAGAAGCAGTAGAATTAGAAGAAAAATTATATGAGAAAAAAATAATAAAGAGGACATAGACATAGGCTCTGAAATAAGTGATGAAAAGGGCATAAACTGCGAGCTAGTGAAAGACAAAAATATATTGGTAAAAGGGTAAAATTTAAAGGGATAAGTACCGAAGACAAAAAGAAAGAAAGTAGATGGAAAAGAATATATCCAACTAAAGACTGGCTCTTGATATAATGGTTAAGGTGTTTGACTCACAAACACAAGGTACAGTGTTTGATTTTCACTTTTAAGAAGGAGACTGGTTAGGCTAGAATGGCCTATATAAAAAGCTAGCCTAATAATCAGCTATGAACTTACAAAACCAGGGATTTAAGGAAAAGGGAAAATGAAAATTTTAGAATGCTTTCTGTAAATGTGAATAATAGTAAGACTATAGTAAGAAGAAGAATAGGAAGTGGTGGAATACATGTGATATAGATTTAATTATATAGGAAGGCACAAGATTTGTAACAAATGAAGAAAGATTACAAACAGAGAAACTATGGGAGGAAAGAAAATCTGGAATTTGGGAAATGAGAGATGCTCTGGAACAGCTGTATTCTGTAGAAATACAGTAAAGATATTAGATGTAACTTTAATAAAAATGGGAAAATCAACCATTGTAGATTTAAAATAGAAAGAGCAAGTATATAGAATTATAACAGTATATGCTCATACTAACTGTAAACAAAGGGAAAACTTCTGATTTCATCAGATTTTAGACTATATAATGATACATATCAGTATTATAATAACAGGAGATTTTAATTGTGATTTAAGAGGCAAACATAAAAAGAAAGGAAATGATATCAGAAAAATATTAGAAGTTCTAAGATGTGGTAAGTTAAAACTTTGTGACAACAATTAATGGAATTACAAAGCGGATATGTATAGAACTGAAATAGATTATTTTTTATAATATCAGAAGGTTTGGTTATAGGGAAAGGGGGGTAGTTGAAACAGGATTTTATGATCATCTTGCAAACTGGCTAGAGATAAAAGAAAATGAATACATAAAAATAGACAGAGGGATAAAAGGGATAAATGAGAAAGAATTGAATGAAGAATAAAAGAGATTAATAATACATTTATGAAAAGATCATATTACTATGTGAACATTTTATGAAAAACTGGTCTGAATGGTGAATGATCTTCTTCATCTTCTTCTTCTTCTTTCAGCTTTTTTCTGGTTAGGGGGTGCCACAGAGGATCACCTGCCTGCTTATGATTGGGAGTGGAGTTTTACGTGTTGAGTTGCCAGTCCGCCCCCAACCTTCCACAGAAGGCACACACATGCACACACTCATGTCTAGGGCCAATTTAGAGTGTCCAATCCACCTGCAGCATGTCTTTGGGATGTGAGAGGAAACCCACATGACCACAGGGAGGACATGCAGACTCCACACAGAAGGTAACCCAGCCGAGTATCGAACCGGAGTGAACATCTATTCTTATAATACCCATATTTAATAATATTCATATTTATCTTGACTACTTTTATATTTTCAAATAAATTTTCTTTATATAACTTTTCATAACTACATGTTAAGTAGTATTTTCTTCCCTACAGTGTAGACATTATTTTTCTTTTTATATAGCATGTTTCCTTTCACTGGTAATTTTATTTTTATTACGGTGTCCACAAAAAAAAATCATGACATTCTACTTTTTTATTACACCATTCATTTCATTGCTTTAATTTTCCTTCTGCTAGATTTTTCCAGAGTTTAACAAAATATTGTTTCATTATAGTTGTATACCATACCATATCTCCTTTTCCATTCCATCAATGTTTAATTTCTGTTTTTTTTTTGCTTAACATTTCATTTATACATTCTTTTTCTCTTTTGTTTCTTTTTCCATACCCCCAAATTTGTCAAATTAACATTTTGACAACTAATCTTTCATCTTCATTTATCCACTTCAATACTTAATATAAATTTACTGAAGCTGCATATAATACTGGGTGAATTAACCCTAAAGCTCCTTCCTCTATTTACATATAAAATTCCTCTTTTTACTCGATTCAGTCTAGAACCAGATATAAGTGAAAACATTATTTTAAACAATTTTTCAAACACCGGTGGCAACACAGATATACTTGATAAATATACTATTTTTCTCATTAAAACCAATTTTATCAAATTAACCTTTTTTCCTAAGTGATTATACATTTTCCAGGGGGGGAAGCATTCTTTTAACTACTTTCCCCACTGAATCCTACTTGCATTCTTATTCCCAATTTTTTTTACTCAAAACAGAGATTGGAAAAATATAAAAAAATGTTTTTTAAAGTTGCAATATGAAGTGAGAAAAGTAGAGAAAGAAAAATATAAAAGAATGTGCAATGATGCATTGGAAGATTTAGAACATAATGATAAAAAATACTTTGCCAAAGAAAAAGTATTATATGAAATAAATCAAGAAAAAAGTGCAAGAATTGTTATATAAGCAAAGATGTGCTTTTACAAGGAAAAAGAGAAGTACTGAGTTACTTAAGCAGATTAGTAAAGGAGGATGGTAGTGTATTAAGAGAAATATAAAAAATGTAAACAGAGAAATAAAAAAACTCAGGAAAAGATTATCTCCCAGATTCTCTATGCCCTGCATGGTGTGCATGATTAGTGCAGGAGCTCTGACAGGCAATATGTCTGCCGTGTGATCCAGGAACAGCCTGCAGGGGCATGCACAAGAGCTCCTGCACTAATCATGCATGGACTAAGCCCTGGTATGCAAATCACCTCATTTGCAGGAGAAAGTCATGCAAATGAGGTGATTTTGCAATCCAGAAAGCTTGAAATAGTCCGTGCAAGATGAGTGCTATCTGCAAAAATTTACTTGGTTAGTAATCGAGTACATTTCTGCAAAACCTGAAACGGAGCCATGACAGCTCAAAATAAAGGCTGCATATCATTGATGAAGTATGCCAATGGCCATGTATAAGGCCAATGGCATTGCAAACCGTTTACAAATTAAAAAAATCAACTTTTATTTTATTTCGCTGATCTCGGCTGTTTAATCATTGGGCAGCGGCGCGCAAACGGGATTGGGGGGAAAATAATAAAATAAACCTAAAATAAGCATTCTAACTAAAATCAGTATTCTGCCATGCAAGTCAATAGCAGGCAGAAGACAACCTGGCTAGTGAGTAATGGTTGCTAGGAGGGGTGGCTCAGTGTGAGACATGTAACTATGCATTAGCAGGCAATCCTATGCAAATGAGGGGAAGGATAGTGAATCCCAGTTTTCCCCAGCATGTGAGGCAGGTCCCAAGAGTGCAAGAGTATGAATAGCTGGGTGCAAGACTAGGATATAGGTGACATCATGGAAGTGTGTGTCAGGCATACTGTAAGTGGATTGGAGCCCTGTGGCTCGGGACTGCTCCTAGCTTAGCACAGCTAAGCTAGGTGTGTGTCCAAACCTGCCTAGCACTCTTGACAAAGCCTAAGCGGGTGTGCGCACCACGCTCCTGGTTTTAAAGGAAGGAAAAAAAAGTTAAACCAGGAAATAGCAGCAGTGTGCACATTTGAGCACTCTGTTTGCTCGGCGCCACACAAGCTTAAACAGGAAGGCAATGGGAAGGGAAAACAGCACTAGGAAGGTAATCAAGGAGAACTAGCTTAGCTAGCAGGTGAAATGTATCAGAATCAGCCACTTACACAGACAGCAGACCAGCCCAGCCCAGAACATTACTATAAACTAAGCAAACACCTTCCCCTCTGGTTTTTCCCACACTCTACACCACCAGTGTATACAAGTGGGGAAAGTTTAACAAACAAACCTACAAAATGAGAAGGGTTGCAGCAGGCAACACAGAACAATATGTGCAAGAGGCTGAGCATGGTGAGGATGTGAATGCTGGTGAACAACCCACAGTGAGGAGACAGAGAAGAGTATACAGACCCAGGGTAACCTATCAGGGGCTACATGAGCTGGAGATAGTGGAGCACTATAGGGTGGACAGAGACCTCCTACAGCAAATTGTTGTGCTGTGCTGGCCACACCTGACACACCAAACTGGCCAAGGGGAACCCATCCCATCCCAGTGGATACGAAGGTATGCGTCGGCCTAGGTATACTAGCCACAGGTACCTCCCAAAGCACAACTGGGGATAACATGGGGATCTCACAGGCATCAGCATCCAGAGTATTCCACCTGTTCCTGGATGCCATGTCAGCACATGCCAGTGAGCACGTATATTTCCTCAACACCCATGTGGTGTTGACCAGCAATATAAGTCTCTTCCACCAAATAGCAGAATACCCTGGGGTAGTGGGTGCTATAGACTGCATGCACATACACATCAAAGCACCACCCAGTGAGCAGGGTAGGGCCTACATCAACCACAGGGGCATCCCCTCCATCAACTGCCAGGTCATTTCTGATGCCCAGGGCATTATAATGAATGTGAGTGATGGCTGCCCTGGAAGTTTTGACGATTCCCACATAAGGCATTTGATGCAGCTGTACCAGAGATTTTCCAATGGGGACATCCCCTACAGTCACCTAGTGGGGATGCTGGGTACACACTGGAGCCATGGCTGATGACATCCATCAGAAATGCACACACACCTGAACAACAATGCCATAATGAGGCACACGCACAGGCCAGACATATAATAGAGCATGTGTTTGGAATGCTCAGGTCACAGTTCCAGTGTCTGGACACATCCGATGGAGCCTTGCAGTATTCACCAGCTGCATGTACCCAAATTGTTATGGTATGTGCTATGCTACACCATATGATCCTGCGGAAACAGCTGCAGCAGGAACAGCATGGGGCAGGGCCACACAGCCCCCCACCAATGCCAAGGCCTGCACAGGCACAGAGTGACCCAGAGGAGGAACAGCCTGAGCCTGCCCCAGTAGGCAGAAGGAGGCATGCCCAGTATGCCCTGGCTTTGGCAAAGAGGCAACGCATAGCATGTGCACTGATGCAGTAGGGACCCAGGGAATGACACCTCCCTCTGACTCACACATACAGTAAAAGGGGTGCCAAATATGACACTACCTGTGCTCAACCATGTAAAGGGAGTGTATGATGTGCATCTGACATAGGCAGCCCTCCAGCACCATCCACAAGTCTGGCACACCTGCAAGGTAAGTCAATCAACCTACCAACTGCCAAATGGAGTAGAATGTGTTGTTACCTGTAGCTATGGTATGGATGTGAGCATGCAAGGGAATTTAGTGGCTGAATGTTATGGCAGCAGACAGTAGACACCCACAGTGGCAGCATGACATCTGTAACACATACTGGAAACACCACAGTAGCCAGTACTACACAGGGTGACAAAACCCACTGCAGGAAATGTGCTGTGCGACATGTGTGTCCATATGACCCACACATGCCATTCAGAATGGTTCACATACCCAACAACAGTCTTAGCCAGCAGGACAGGTGTAGACAAAGTCAAACAGAGTCTGTGCCATGGCCCCAGAATGATGGCTATAGTTACCCCCCCCCAGGCCTACATAGACCACCACAGCAGGGCAGGCAGTGGCATGTTAGTTCTAAAAGGTAGGAAATCAGACAATAATATGTAGGGCAACCAAAGCCATGATCTGTAGTACACTGGTATGCCTCTAGTCAGCATGATCATTAGCAATACAGAATGAAATGGAGTACCTGACATACCAGTATGATCATAGCGAATGTGTACATGTTCCACGTGTGCTCCCCACATCCAACATAGTATGTAAAAAACAGTCAGGTGTGCCCCCCAACCTTGTGTAGAAATATAGAAATAGTCAGGTGTGCCCCCCCCATCCTACATAGTAATGTAATAACAGTCAGGTGTGCCCCCCCACGCCTGTGTAGAAATGTAGCAACAGTCAGGTGTGCCCCCCTGCTATGCAGAAATGTAGTAACAGGCAAAGCCAAATGATCGATGGATACCCTGCAGAGACAGCATGCTACCTGTTGGTGTACAACACAAAGATCAACACTACAGCATAAACTACCTGGACATGATCCACAACTGCAATACAGATGGCCATACTGGGCATGCTCACACACTTAGAGAAATGAAGGCAATGTCAGTCCAAAACATACTGAAAGGTCATACTGGGCATGCTCACACACTTAAACACATGAAGGCCATGACTACAAACACCAGCAGACCAGACATATCTGGCAGTTGCAGTTGTTAGTGCCGACACTTGTCAGTATGCATCACACATGCCTTGCACACACAGTGGATAGGAATAAAGACATACATGTCAGGACAACACACTAATATAAGCCAAAGGTAGACATACACAGATGTTTGAAAGAGGGTCACTGTGACAAGGAGCTATCCAGGCCTGTCCCACCCAGCACATAGCCAAAGGGCCCCAAACACATGAGGTACAGATGTCACCCACTGCAGATACTAGCCACCAGTATCTGTCAGCATTACAGACTATGTGGTGCACGTGCCAGCTGTGCAACATAACTGTACAAGGAAGTAGTCATCTAGTAGCTGTATACATGTACCTGTGACATATGACCCCCTGTGTGCCTGCATGTGGCGTGTCAACTCCTAGATGAATGGGTTATGGCCCATGCACACATGGCCCTCCCCATAGCCCTACTATGACAAGCCTCCTAAGGTTATCCAATGTGAAATACACCTTTGGGAGAGCTGTAGCCCAGTAATTTCTGTAGCGCATCCTGCAACTGCGTACTGCTGAGGTGTGATAAAGTAGTTAGGTAGGTGTTCTAACCCCAGACCTGGCAAGTGTGTGTGTGTGTGTGTGTGTGTGTGTGTGTGTGTATGTGTGTGTGTGTGTGTGTGTGTGTGTGTGTGTGTGTGTGTGTGTGTGTGTGTGTGTGTGTGTGTGTGTGTGCCCGTCTGTCCCTGATTGAGTAGAGAACAATGCTTTTTAGAGTACTCACACTCCTTACAAGTCATATACTCAATGTTGGCAAGGCTGCTGATGTCACCCACCTAGAAATACACCACTGGGAAGGTTATAACTCAGTAATCTCCGTAGTGCATCTTGTAACTGCGTACTGCTGTAGTGTGATAAAGTAGTTAGGTAAGTGTTCTAACCCCAGACCTAGCAAGTGTGTGTCCCTGACTGAGTAAAGAACAATGCTTTCTAGAGTACTTACACTCCTTACAAGTCATATACTCAACGTTGGCAAGGCTGCTGATGTCACCCACCTAGAAATACACCTCTGGGAAGATTGTAATCCAGTAATCTCCGTAGCACGTCCTGTAACTGCGTACTGCTGTAGTGTAATAAAGTAGTTAGGTAGGTGTTCTAACCCCAGACCTGACAAGTGTGTGTGTGTGTGTGTGTGTGTGTGTGTGTGTGTGTGTGTGTGTGTGTGTGTGTGTGTGTGTGTGTGTGTGTGTGTGTGTGTGTGTGTGTGCCCATCTGTCCCTGGTTGAGTAGAGAACAATGCTTTTTAGAGTTCTCACACTCCTTACAAGTCATATACTCAACTTTGGCAAGCCTGCTGATGTCACCCATCTAGAAATATACCTCTGGGAACGTTGTAGCCCAGTAATCTCTGTAGCGTGTCCGGTAACTGCGTACTGCTGGAATGTATTTTAGAACTGTGATAGGGTTCCATCCCCAACCATGGCAGTTCTGTATATTTTGTGTGTGTTTCAATGTCTGTGTACAGAACAATACATTATAGGCTAGTCACCTGCAGTACATTTGAATTCCCCTACTTTGGCAATCCTGCCGATGTCAGTCCTTGTGAAATACACCTTTGGGGAAGGAGTTCTCTTGTAATCCCTGTGGTGTGTCCTATAACAGCTCCAGGCTGTAGTGTGATATATATACCTCGGTCATGGGTTCTATACCCACACATGTTGGTTGTGGATGCTTTGTCTGTGTAGGGAGCAATACATTTTAGGCTACTCACTCGCAGTACATTTGAAATGCCCTACTTTGGTAATCCTGCTGATGTTATTCATTGTGAAATAGACCTTTTGGAAAAACATGCTCTGGTAATGTCCGTGGCGTGTACTATAACTGTGTAGTGCCGTAGTGTAATAAACTAGTTAGGTAGGGGTTTTACTCCCACACATGACAGGTGGGTGTGTGTGTGTTTGTAACCTGTATCCTGTGTAGAGGTGGTTGTGAGTGTGTGACACCTGTGGCAAATGTGGAGCGGGTTTTGTATACTTCTTATATGGTAGCCCTATGATATATCACAATGTCAACTGTACTGGGATAACAGATGTAAAATAGCTGAGAGGCTGGGGTGCAAAGCCATACCCATACATGTGACATCAAGGCAAGACAATCACAGTTAGAAACCCCAGTATTACCCAGAGCACACTCTCAACCCATGTCTCATACACACACATGCCTAGGCAACAGCCAATATGTGGGTAGTACACTGCATATTGGCCACCGATAGTAACTATGGAGTGATAGCAGTGGGCTACAGAGGGCATGTCACCCTGCTCATCTGTCCAATATGCACGTACATGCAGACAGTGCACCTCCCCATGTTCCCCAATGGACACCCACACCACCTGTGGTGCCTTCACATGTTACCCACAATGGACACACCATGCCTGACAACATGCCCTGTATGGGCAGATGCCACTGACACCAGGGAATGCTGTTAGCATGCTATCAATGTAGGTGCAGGGTAAACCTGATGCCCATTACCATTACCTGCCACAGGTGGGCAAGACTGGCACATTTGATGATAATATGTGTTCACAACATGGGCCAGACATCCCAGGTACTGTTCCACATGTCACTGTACATGCATGTGGGAGGTGTGCACATCCTAGATGCCATCCATGTCATGGAGTAAGGAACACATACATAGCAGGGGATGCACAGCATTGGCCACACACAATAGCCCACCAGGTGACTGGATGGGGGATACAATACCCACCTGTGTGGGCAAATGCAGAAACGACAGCCCTGAGCCACAGTGCAGACCATTGTCATGTGGCCTAATGCCAATTAATGCCCATCACCTACTCCTGTATAGCCTGCTGGCACAGTTGACCACCACAAACCCATGCAGACATGCAGCCATGCATGTCAGTACTGGCACAAAGTGTGTTCGTATGTGTGTTGCATGGTGCCTATATCCACATCCACGCTCACTACAACCCCCCATGGGCATACTGAAGCATTCTGTCTGATGTCTGACACCTCCTCATAATCTTTGTCTATACGACCTCCATATGACCCGTGTGGTGCATGTGATACCTGCACATTGATGTGCTCTGGCAATCCCACTAGAGATGAGTTGTACTCCTGGCCCTGCCACGTGTGTCAATATGTGTGCGTCCCTGTGAGAGTGTGGCTGTGTTGATGCTGGCACCTGTTCATGTAGACAGGCATGTGTATATCACCTACCGTATATCTACCATATCCCTGTTGCAGATGTCACTCACCATTACATATATATTCTGAGTGTTCCACAGCAGGTAACCCATGTGGCACATCTAATAATTACATTGAACTGTGATAGCACTACATAGTTGTCAGGGGTTTGATACTTTGTACTGGTAGGTGTGTGACACAAACATGCTTCAGTTTTACTCACCCACCCCTCCCTGACATGTATTTGCCTCCGTCTGCCTCCCCCACTCCCTCTCTGGTGGATGTGGAGACCCACACCTGCTTTGCTTAGGCAGCAGCATGTGTATTTTAAGTGATGCTCATCATCAGCTGATGGCCTCTGCATGAATTGCAGCCCTCCCCTA
Organism: Protopterus annectens; assembly: GCF_019279795.1. Taxonomy (NCBI): domain Eukaryota; kingdom Metazoa; phylum Chordata; order Ceratodontiformes; family Protopteridae; genus Protopterus; species Protopterus annectens. The sequence goes on from NC_056727.1 coordinate 218,923,866, forward strand.
GCTGATTGCATGTGGAACAGCTGTGGTAACATTCCCATAGCCAATTGCGTGGAAACACAGTTCAATATCTAGGAACATCATGGTTGTGTTGGCCCTTTTCATTCACTGTGAGCAGGAACTAGATCTGTTGTCTGGCAAACAGCATCTCAGATGGATTGGAGATGTACTTCTAACAACATACACTGTGGAAAGAGGACAACAAACAGGAGGGGGATGTGCCTGACCTGACTACAGACTGTAAGTGCTGCTATACTGTATTTGGAGTAATGTTGGTTTAACAGTGTTTGTCTGGATATGGCTGTCGTACATGTCACAATACCTGCCATGTCAGTCCCATGTATATGGGAAATCCCCATCTGCAGGGTCATCTGCAGACTGGGCAATGTTGTGCCTTTGGTTTCATGTGTTAGCCATGGAGCATTTATCTGTGGAATGCAGAAGGTAGTGTGAGGATTGTAGTCTGTAGATGGTGAAGGCCATGACAGTTACTGACTTCATATCCCACATAAGACATATGTTGCAACAAACCCCGTTACAGTGGTAAATGTATGAGGTTATCACAGCAACATGTCTATATTGGCCCTGTGTATGTACTGTCAGCCACACCTCTGTCAACCTTTGTACATATGTCATGCATGAAGTGGTGCATGTGTGCTGTACACCATAAATAGTGTAATCACATCTGATAACAACCCAGTGATATATCTGATTGCTACACATGCTATGTACAGTAGGGATTATATTTCATGGCATAACCTGGACATTCTGTGGATGTTTGTACAGTACTGAGGTCTGTATAGTGATGGTGAATGTCGGCAGTGTGTGTATTGTTAGTATGTACTGTAGCCTGTGTACAGACTGTAGTAGATGTCATTGTTCTAGTTCCCCTTCTATCTGATGTTACATGCTGCCCCACTGTATGGTACCGTTTTGGCATACATGTTTGTCGGGCCATACACACACATGTCCCATACCACAGACAGCCATTAGACCAAACTGTGTAGCAGCCAGTATATGTAGGGTCATTCTGTGAGTGGTACATATGAGGATGGTGTAGAACAGATATTCCATATACTGGAATATTATGCTAGCTTACCATATGTGGCTGTGGTTGTGTTCACATTGGTTGTGGTTATGCACTTTGACACAGGTGTATTTTACCCTGTGCTGTGACATGCCTGTTGAGCCTGCTATATATGCAGGTACATGTGCATTCCCCCATAGGAGATGTAGGCCAGTGTTGAGCCAGTCTGCCTGCAGCCTGCACAGTGCATGGTTACATGCCTAGCAGCTTAGTGTACTTACCCAGTGAGATGTCATGTGTGGATACTTGCCAGATGTACTGCTGACGGGCCTCCCTTAACAGTCATGTATGTCAGACAGAGCAGTGGGATGCTGTACAGATGTATGTCAATATCTAGTGGGTAGTATGTGTCCATGGCACCCCTGTACCAGCAGTCATTATGTGTCAGGCCAGACAGGAGTGTGTGAATCCAAAACCTATGGTGGCTAATGTATACCAGTCATTATGTGTTACATCCATCTACATGGCTGTCTGCATCCATATTGGCAGGCCTAGTACACATGTTGTGCACTAAGGGATTATGAGTATACCTCTGGACTGGACAGGGTGTGTCCGAAGTTCCACATATATTGGCAAGTATCTCTGCTGCACTCCACAGGGGCATTACATGCTAGTGGCGGTACTTTACAATGATTTCCTTAGGATGTCTGTCTGTAGCCAATGGCACACATGTTATAAGCAGATGTGACCTTCCACACACACACCATGTCTGTGAAGACAATCCCAATGAGAGTAGCAATAGTCTACTAATACACCTGCTATACATACCTGACATACCCTTGCACTATAGGGTAGGGCTACACTCCTTGTCCAAGACATATGGTGGAAATATATGTACATATACCTATCCAGAAAGTCATATATATATGATTACACATGTGTACTACTTGCAATTACCACTGTCGTGGCAACCACCCACTATAAATCCCTACAGCATGTTGGCGTGGTCCCTTTACATTTCCTGTGTGATGGACATCCTTCCTGTGTGTGCGCATCAGTGTTACAGACAGCAGGTAGCAATACCTCTTACAGGAGAACCTGCACACTCAGGGTGGCCACATATTTGTAGGAGGATCAGGAACTACAGACAGACTGTGAGTAGAGTTGTGTTATGATTTGTATAGTATTGGTGTTACAGGGTGTGTGTGTGTGTGTGTGTGTGTGTGTGTGTGTGTGTGTGTGTGTGTGTGTGTGTGTGTGTGTGTGTGTAAGTGTGTGTGTGTGTGTGTGTGTGTGTGTGTGTGTGTGTGTGTGTGTGTGTGTGTGTGTGTACATACTGGTTTACCTTGAAATGCAGTCTGTCTGCATAGCTCACTACTATGGGCCTGTCCTCTTGCTGGACAGAGGTATGCCTATCATGTGTTGTCCGTCCACCACACAGGTCCTGTGTCAGATATTACACTGGCAGTGTGTTTGTTGAGTGCTATCAGTACATGGCTACATCCATTTCTGTTTCTAACTTCAATTCCCTGACTAAGGGTATGTTTCAGGCAATCCTGTAACACGAGCAACTTGATTAGTGTATGGCAACAGTGTTCCACATATGTGCCTGTGTACCAACCTCTGTCCTCCATCTACAGACCAAGCTTTGCACATATGTCATGCTGTTGGGGGTTGTTCTGTAGTGGGCTGTGAGTATATCACACTGTCATTGCTGCCATTAGTCCACTGCTGTTGTATCCCCCACACATGCAGTGGGGCTGGGGCCATATATGTGTGGGCTTCACCTACACAATACATGTGTGCCCTTATGCACTCCAGCGGCCAGTGGGTGTAACAGTGGTATATGGCCCTGTATTATTGAGTCTAGGTGGGGAGCACCATAAATGACCTAGGCTGTTACAAAATGTGGGGGTATCAGGGGTGAGCTGCCTCAAGGTATCTGGATGTACAGTACCGTATACTTCACCTATATTTACATTAGTTACATGAATTGGAGTACTGCAAGCCTACTGCCCCCTGCCATACATACTGTACTGTTTGTTGGTATGCTCGTGATGGTGCCAGTTATGCCTTGTTATGTAACAGTGACAACCCATGTGATCACATAACATCTTTACCATCTACTGAATTTGCACAGAGTGTAGATAGAGGCTGCTGAACTACACACTTGCAGTACATACTGTTGATTGGTATCCTGTGGCCCAGTCTGTGTTCACTATTGTACAATTTGAAGGGCTTGGCCTGGACAGCAGCTGTTGTGAACCTTTCCAGACTACTGTATTAGTGTAACTGTTACACAGTTACAGTACTCTGTTTATATGGTTGGCAGTGTCTGAACAGCTATATGACATGGCATATAGAACTGTAATAGTACACAAAGAAAGGTTTCCCATTTCTGCAGACCTGTGTGTGGTGTCTTTCCTATGACCTCTCTATGGGTATATGTTGCAGGCAAAGATTGACATTTGTATGGGTGGCCCATACACTGTCCAGTTGTTCAGGTGTTAACTGTAGGCATAGTGGCTGTTCCATATTATGTGCACCTTCTACATATGTATCTTACTGTACATATATCTGCGTGTGTATGTGTAGTCACATGTATATATATATATATATATATATATATATATATATATATGCATATCTGTTTCTGTGTATCTGTATCCAGGGGATGTTGATGACTTCCACATATTACATTTTATATGGGTAGCAGACTGTACTTGGTAGTGTATTGCAGGGCACACATGTTTGGCTGTGGGGGGGATGCCTATTCGTACGAAACGTATAGTGTATGGGGCCTCTCAACCCCATTAACAGTGCATGTGGACATATGTGTAATTGTTAATCTGCCATTGCTATCTACAGATGTATGGCCTTATATACGTATATAGATATATATATCTGCTAACGTATATATAACCATTTCCGTATATACCTACATAGATATATATCTGCATACACATATGTAACATGCTGTGTATATGTAGACATATAGGTGTAGACACAAGGTCCCTGGTTTGAGCCTTGCAAGAGCTGTTTATTTTGTTGCTGGGCAGAACACGGCCCGTTGGATACAGAGTGATTAAGGCACTTTAAAGCAGTTGTAAGCAGGTTTGCGTGGGTTTACGTGGAGCTAAGCAATGCCTACACAGGTTAAGCAATTTAGAAGCTAACTGAATGTAAGACACTGTAACTGGAGGTTAGCAGTGCTTAACTTTGCACAAACCCATGCAAACATGCTTACAACTGCTTTAAAGTGCCTTAATCACTCTGAATCCAACGGGCCATGTTCTGCCCAGCAACAAAATAAACAGATCCTGCAAGCCTCAAACCCAGGACCCTGCAGACCATAGACAAAGTGAATTAACACTAAGCCATGACAGATACACATAAAGCTGATGGTTTCAGAAACATATGCAGCAAAATCCTTCAACAGTACAGAAAATATACTTTGACATCTAGATGTATGTGTGTGTGTGTGGGTGTGTGTGTGTGTGTGTGTGTGTGTTTATATATATATATATATATATATATATATATATATATAAACTAAACAGATATATATACCTCTATATATATATATATATATATATATATATATATATATATATATATATAAAACTAAACAGATATATATACCTCTCTCTCCATGCGTACATCTACACATATATGTCTACATATATATATATGTCAGAATATATATATATATATATATATATATATATATATATATATATATACACACACACACACACACACACACACACACACACACACACACACACACACACACACACACATACATATGAACATATTTATCTGTATACATTTTATGTTCTGTGATGATTTCTGAGTCATATATATATATATAGCTGTCTATCTGTCTACATTTACCGCTATATATCTGTCCATATGGCCATCCTTGTTCAGCTCATATTTTGGGCCTGTACCTCATTCTGTTGGCAACTGACATGAATGATCACAGCACTGAAGTCAGTAAATAGTGCCGACACTTTTGTGTTTCAGACTTCATGCCCATCTACATTTGTGTTCTAATACATATAACTATGTAACTAGCAACATTTTAAGTGTATTACAGCAGTATTTGACAGATATCCCTATGTGTACCCACATGTTTGCACACTCTGTCCAGACTTCTTGCATTAACACCTTGTGTGGTATGATATTACTACATTTCCTCTATTGTTGACTGTGCTTGATGATATGTTTGTGAAAACATCAGGGTAATGTATATCTGCCATGGTTTAGTAGTAAATCACGTTGTACATGGTGTGCAGGGCCCTGGGTTCGAGCTTTGCAGAGTTTTTTTTTTGTTGCTGGGCAGAACACCAGCGGTTGGATACTGAGTGATTAAGGCACTTTAAAGCGATTGTAAGCGGGTTTGCACAGGTTTGCATGGAGGTAACCACTGCTAACTACCGGTTACAGTGTCCTACACTCAGTTAGCTGCTATATTGCTTAACTTCTTGTAGGCATTGCTTACCCCCATGCAAACACACTTAAACCTGCTTACTGATGCTTAAAAGTGTGTACTGCCGCTTATCCCCGCGCTACTTTCTTTAAAAGAAAAGAAAAAGGGTTGATAGGAAAGTGAAAAAGGGGCACAAAGAGGGTAAGAAAGAGGGTAAGACAGTAGGGAAATAGGCATGTGCAGAAAGGGTGTAGGAAAGATCCATAGCAGCCCATTTCTTTTACAGCAACAGCTGTAAATATACACTGAATTTGGAGGTAGATTTGGACCCTCAAACCCCTGGGAGAGGGGAGAGGAGAACATAAATTTGTTGTGATGCCAATTAGACCAGATTACATGTGTCCAGTGGACACATGTCCAAAATGAACAGCTATGTATGGGGCAAGATTGTTTTGTGGGAACAGATTTCCCTTTTTTTCAGGTGAGAGTGGGATGTTGGGGAGGGGTAGTAGGTATATTTGGGGAGGTAGGTTGGGTAGGTTAACAGACAAGACACACAAGATGCATATAGGGGCAGTATATGACACATTTGTAGGGTAAACACCTTGATGGGGAGGGGTGTTGGGATATCGGAAGCCCACAAGCCCCCTAGTGGTAACAGTAGGACTGATGTCCCCACCCATGGGCAGTCACCACTGCACATTCACAGCCACGAAGGTGGCTGTGCTGGGGGCTGAGCCACAGAGCCAGCCTGACTCTCTAATTGTGACATGCGGCCCTCAAGCTGGTGTAGAAGATCACCAAACTCCTCGTTGATTGCTCTACGCACCACGACCCTGACCTGGCAATGGGTGACAGATGCCTGTCTGCTCCCACTCCTGGGGGGGGTGAGCCCCATCCCCTGAGCCGGTTCCACCCGAAGGTGGTGCAGGACCAATGGACAGGGAGGTGTGGGGTTGGGCCCCAAACATGCTGGTGCTCTGTGTCTCGGCCAGCTGAGGTGGGACTGGTGGGTCCGCTGGGATCGGCCCTTCCAAGCGTGCTATAGTGTGTAGATTTCAACATCATATATGGGTTAGTAATAGTCAATACATTCCAGGGTTAGGTAATACAGCATGCATAGATATTCCCATTAACCCAGACACCAGATACGGAACAGTTGCATAGCAAACAGAACACATGCATATATTGGACCACAGTGGTAATAAGAACAGCATGCAGGTACGTTGATGGCACCATGACAAAAATGTTGGAATAATTCAATATGGCACATGCATGGGAACCATTAGAATATTTATCAAATGATTGGCCATTATCATAGCCAGTGCATACCAGTTGGGGTGGGTATGTTGATTATTGTTGGAGATAAGGTGGGAGGAGAGTAAAATGTCAATTAAGAAGTACTATATTCCTGTACTCAACATTACTTTCCTAGTCAGTGCTGTTATCTGTACCTTACACGTCTTAGTACACTACCCTATGGACCTATACTGGACACTGATATGGCTGTCAACATCATTACACATGAACCAGTTTTATCTGCAGTATACACCTCTTACCTGGTATACCTGTGGAGGGAATGTTTGTTAACACTGACTAGCTGTTTGTACACATACACCCGGATTCCAGGTTGATGTTTTGCACTATGCTATCCAACTCTTTCTGCACAGACTCTGGCCATGTGTTGACCACATGCTGGTGTGCCTGGACATATCTAGAATATTGCCCTCTTCCACCTTTAGTGACCTGACACTCATATACATGCTTTCCTACACAGTTATATTATGTAGCACAGTGTGGGTGACAGTGACCAGTGATACTTTCTTATTCGGAGAAACTACATTCACAATCCCCTACAATGCCAGGGTGGACAGTACCAGTACAGGTCATATTGGTCTGTATTTATCAGCACATTGTTCGTATCCAACGTACCTGTGGGAGCAATGTTTGGTAGCACTACCTGACTGTTACCACACAAAGTTCCAGATTACACATTAGTATTCTGCACATATTACTCACTCTGTTACTGTACACACTCTGACCACAGCTTAACAAGTTGGGGTTTAAATGGGACATACGTGGCTTCTTAGTCACATAAGGTTTTGGGAAGTTGCTAGTGTGCCAGATGTTTGTCATACATGTGCATCAATCAATTGTATTTCCTGTTTGCTGCCTATACATCTGGGATCATCCCACTGATTTCCCAGGGGGCAGGTTGATAGACCATAGATTTTGGCCACTTAATAGACATTCTGGACATATCTGTACAGTTGTGGGGTATGATTCTGCATGCAGACTACTACCACTGGCAGGATTCGAACCGTGGCTGTGTGTACTAAAAGAACAACACTTCACATCTCAGTTACATGTGCTATTCGGTTTTTGTTGTCTGCATAATTCCTGTTTACTGTCTATGTGTTTCTCAGTTGTACTAAATGGCCTCTGGGGATTACACCTGTCATATACAGGCATTCCTACACATTCGATTTATGGTGCATGGTGTGGGTAACAGTGCTTAATACAACAGTACTATTACATGATTGCAAATCTACATTACCATATGATACCAGAATATAGATATATAGTCCAGCAGTTAGACCTTTTTTGTCAGGGTATTACACTTTTATTGCCACACTAACAATATCAGACTCTTCCTGCCATATTCTCTAGTGTATGCAATACTTGCCTTCAACAATAGAGGTTTTATACTAGCAACTACTTTACTAATACTTTTATTTTTATTTCCTATGACAGTAAAAGCATGAGTATTACTGACCTGCCTCGCGTTGCAACCATGCCAGGTGGCTGATGTGGGCCTCCTGGTTTGCGACCCGCTCCATTGCAGCTGTGGGGGACATAAGAGGAATATTTAGCCATACCTATCCATGATATACCTGAGATGGCAATTATTAAACAGGTCATGGACTGATACTTATACATGGCTGGGACATCCCCTGCTGTTCTAGCCTCTTGGAGCCACTTTTTCAAGATTTCCCCCTTCTACTGATTCAGGTCGGCATAGTGGTGCCTGACCTGCTCACCAGTTCGGGGTATGCCAGTGGCACTGGTGAGGTCATGGGCAAGATGGTCCCAGGCCTCCACCTTATATTGGGAGCCCTGGTCTTGGTCCTTCAGTAGTCTCTGGTGCATGGTCTTTAACTAGGAGTCCAGCCATGACCTTGGACTCCTGGATGCACCAGTGCTGTGCCAGGAAGTGCACTCCTTCTCCCCTTACTGCCATAGTGCCTGCAAGGGGAAGCTACAACCAGTTATGAGCTGTATTCCCGCCGCTTGGGTTTAAGTAGGGCCAATTTTCCAGCACTTTTCCATGATTGGCCAGTTTTGAAAAGGCTAAGCTATGGGCATACCTGCTTACCTAAGGTTGGCACTGCTTAAAGAGGTATACCACTGGGCTGATTGAATTGGCTTTCCCACACATTGCTTACACTTACTAAGTTGAGCTGTGCTGCTGTTAGCATTTCTTAATAGTTAATTAGCACTATATTTGCCTTTTGGCAGTGATTTATTATTCATTACAGGTTATATATGTGTCTGGTATCTGTGATTCATATGTACATACACTGTATGGGGACCTGGGGACTTCTACAGTTTATTACAATAACACCTCAAATCTATGCTTACTGCAGTACTCTTGTTCACATATCTATGTTCTGTGGCAGGTTATACAACATCACACTGTACATAGATTCAGTTCACATGTTTGATTTGATTTTCCTGTGGTGAGGATTAGTTTGCTGATACCTCATTTATATGTATTGCTGTGATGGCTTAGTGGTTAACTACTGTGACTGTGGTGTACAGTGTTCTGAGTTTGAGCCTTGCCGATGCTGTTTATTTTGTTGCTGGGCAGAACACGGGCTGTTGGGTACAGAGTGATTAAGGCACTTTAAAGCAGTTGTAAGCGGGTGTGCATGGGTTTGCACAGAGCTATGCAATGCTAACCTCCGGTTACAGTTTCTTACACTCAGTTAGCTTCTACTTTGCTTAATCTGTGTGGCAATGCTTATCCCCATGCAAACGCACTTAAACACCCTTATTAGTGCTTATATATGCTTACTACTGCTTATTTGTGCTTAAACTTGCTTACTAGTGCCTTATTCATTATGACACTGACACTTCACATGTGCATTTAATGCAGTACTTCAGTTCACATGTAAATTTATTTAGTAGGTTATAGAGGAAACGTAAAAAATGTTCATATACAGATTTCACATGGAATGTGCTGCAGTGGGACTCGAATGAGGAATGCCTGCTTGTTAGGCAGTTGCTCTGACCACTACACTATTGCTGTGCTGCTTCATTTGCATATATCTTCCTTGTTATACTCTTCAGCCTTTTGAGCTGCTTTAAACATAGCTAAGCGATGTGGACACCCACACACCTATGGTTAGCTGTACTCGGAGTTTTAAAGAAAAATAAAGGGATTCCTTCTTTTTATTTTTATGTCCTGTTGCTGTTGTACACATGGGAGACTGTTGGTGGGGATATGCAAACACCTATGAGCAGTCTCGCTCATTTATTTACACTTTCTGCTGTTCTACTTTGCAGGGGCATGTTTATTCTGAGAACTCTACTCTCAGACATGCCCCCTGCACTCGTCCATGCTCCATGTAGGATTGGGAGTTCAGGCAGCGCGCCTTCATTAATATGCATGGTGCGCTGCTATCCTCCTCCTAAACTGCTGCTTCTGTGGAAGACTAGACTAGTCCTGCATGGAAGATTAGTAAATCCGGGAGCATGAATAGTGTAGTACAACATGTACAAGAAATGTTTAAAGAAAATAGAAGGTAGTGAAAAAAATCATGAAAAGTAAAAAGTTAACAGGAAAAGAGAATAAAGAACTAGAAAAGGAGATTTTTAAATGAACTAGATAAAGTATTAAGTCAAGTAAATCGAGATTCGGCTGCAGGACCAGATGGAATAGGGTATGAAATGTATAAAAAATGTAAGGCAAAAATATTTTTAAAGCTTTTGAATGAATGGTTAAATGAAGGTTTTATGTATAAAAAATTGTGCAGTAGAATACTTATATTCAAATGGAAGAAGAAAAATATATGAACAGAATTGAAAAACTGGACATCAGTAGTACTGGATAATAATACAAAAGAGATTTGAAACTAAAATGGAAAATCTTATGAAAGACAGCATGTATAGCATAAAGGGGAAGAGTTATCAAGAATTATTAATGATAGAGAATGATATTGACAGCAGAAAAGAAGAAGGAAAAATCATGATAGGAGACCTTAATAAGGTATTTGACACATTTAGACATGAAATCTTATGGGTACTATGAAGGAATATAATATAAGTGAGAAAGAAAATTATGCGTGTCAGCATATAATAATAATGAAGTAAAAGTACTTGTAAATGGCCAGTTAAGCCAAGATGAAAATATCAAGCGTGGTGTAAGACAAAGATGCCAAATGAGTTGTATACTCTTAGTATTATGAATGTGATAGATTGTGAAATAAATACAAAATGAAGGGGGCAGGGTATTTAACACCTGAAGGGTTAAGAATTCCAGTTCTGTTAACATATGCAGATTAAATTATAATAACTGTAAAAAAACAACATTTGGATAAAATAAGTAATTTGCACAAATGAATGACTAGAGATAACAGGGATTGCTTTAAATAAAAAGAAACGTAAAGGTTTAGGTAATGTAGTAATGATCAGGATATGTATTTTACAAGGAATTAAATTTCTGTATTAGGTATATCATTTTGGAATAAAGCTATAAGTAGAGTTTAATGGGAATAACAATAGAAGAAATAAAGCAAATGTCTTTTCTGTAAAACATGTAAATTGTCAGTCAGAAAAAAGGCTTATTTGATAAATTCAGTACTGATGGGAAAACAGCATACTTAGCAAGTGTATTTATGTTGCCAACGGTATTTGAAAAGAAATTATTGCAGATAATGTTTTTATTTATATGGGACTCTAGATTAAGCCTAGTAAAAAGATGAGTTTTGTATGTAAATAAGAAGGAGGTTTAGGTTAACCTAGTGGTAGATACTGCTTCATTAAATTTGTACAAAGTGTTAAAGTGGATAAATGAAAAAAGATGAGAGATTAGTAGTAAAAGTGTATAAATAAAAGTCTGATAAATTTGGAAATATGGTAAAAAAGAATAAAGAGAAAAGGAGTGAGTAAACGAAGAACTAAAATGATACCAAGAAAAAATGTTTTTGTGGAAAATAAAAATTGATAATAAAGAAAAAGATAGAAAAGTATAGTATAAGAATGTAAATGATAAAACATTACAATATAAAATCATGGGAAAATCTAACAGATGAAAAAATTAAAGCTATAAAAAAATAAGAAACAAATGGTGTCATTTGTTTATTTTATATAATTTGTTTATTTTGTGTATTTTGTTTATTTCTTCTATTGTTTTTCCCATTGAACTCTACTTACATCTTTATTCCCAAATTGTATACGTACAAACTTTAGCCATGAAACAATAATACTTGGAGACTTTAACCTCGACTTGTACACCTGCTCCACCAAGCCCCCCCCCCCACAAATAATTTTATTAACCTATTTAATTTCAGTCAAGTAATCAACCATCCCACACACATTGATAAACACACGAAAAGACAATCCATCCTTTACTGGACTTTGATTAATAAATCCAATACTAAATATGATGCTGGGTGTCTCCCAGACACATTAAGCGATCATTTCCCTACCTACCTGATTTGGAAATATGTACAAATATCCTGTACCATTTCATTTAGTTTCATTCACAATAAAAAACAATTCTCACCAACTATATTTAACTCAAGACTCCTACAATATGATTGGACACCTCTGAAATATCTTCCACTTGATAGTGCACTTCAATATTTCAATAGCTCTTTCCTACATGTACTTAATGAATTAGCCCCAACTAGAAAAATTTGCACCAAAGCCAAGCAACTTTCCTGGCTTTCAAAAAGCACACTTTACTTACTAAAAGAGACAGAGCCTGATCGCTCCACAAAAATAGGCAACATAAGGAGGATCTCTGTACCTATCAGCAACTAAGAAACCAAGCAAAAAAAAAAAAACAAATTAAACAAGACAAAAAAGCCTACTTCCAAGCCAATCAGCTAAAATACCAGAACAACCCTAAAAGATTCTGGCAAACAATTAATCTCATTCTTTCACCAGGAAAACCTACTAACCCTGCCCCAACACTAACCAATCAAAATGTTTGCATAGCAGAACAATTTAACTCCCATTTTATCATCTCTATAACTTATCTACTCAATAAAGCCCCCAATACACCTCTGACTATACCAGAAACTTCCACTAATAAGGTTACCCTGCTCCATCTCAAACCAAGTCAAACTAGCTATGTAAAAACATTACTTTCCAAATTAAAACCTTGCACATTAGCTGCATACCAGCTCCCTGGTGACTTTCTACAACTAGCTGCTACTTCCATCACTTACCCAATATTCATCCATATCACATATAATTCCTTTACATAAAGGGGGTCCTCTACAGATATAACTAACTACAGACCCATAGCCATACTGTCTCCACTTGCCAAAATCTTAGAAAAATGTATATACAAACAACTCCTAGACCATTTGTTGTCTAACAATCTATTATCCAATACTCAACATGGTTTCCGGCCTAGGCATAGCACTAGCACAGCCTTAATCAGCTTTACTGATACTATAAATCAACTTAAAAAAAGCAAGTCTCTGCTACCTTCCTAGGCATGTCAAAAGCTTTTGACACTGTATCACATCAACTGCATCTTAACAAACTAGCTTCCTATCATTTCAGCCCAGTAGCCCTAAAGTGGTTCCATAGCTACCTGTCTGATAGGAAACAAGCCACTTTATGGAACAACAAACTCTCTCCCCAACTCCCTATAACTGTTGGAGTCCCACAAGGTTCAATCCTGGGGCCACTTCTGTTCACAATTTTTACTAATGATCTTAATACTGCAGAAAACGCAGCAGTAATTGTACAATATGCTGAAGATGCTTCCTTAATCTGCTCAGCCCCCACAATCACAGAGCTCCAAGAAAAAAACCCAAGCAGCCTTCAAAAACATTGAAAGTTACCTAACAGCCCAGCAACTTATTCTAAACCCCCAAAAAACAAACTCATGGTTTTCCAGCATAACCTGACAGCCAATAATAACCCCTATCTGTATTTCCTTTTCCAATGGCACTAAAACACAGCCTGTTTCAAGCCAGTTATTTTACATTAAGAGGGTTCGTGGTCTGCACTCTTGTGGGAGGAGAGGCTGGACTCTGCCCTTCTGAGCTGGGAATTTCTGGTTAAAGGCTTATAGTGCATGCATATCTGAACTGTTTCTTACTGAAGTTGGTGCGCCTTGTTTGCTGTGGCATAGACTGGATTCGGGCCTGCTGGATCTAGCTTTGTTTGTGTAACTTGAGCACTAATCCAGACATTCTCTAAAGTATTCAATGGTATTTATTACTGCTTGGTTGTAACTTGATTAAAGTGTAGCTATCATTCAAGTCTTTTGGATTAAGCACTTGGGCTTCAGACCAGTTGTTTTACATTAGGAAGGTTTGTGGCAAGCACTGTGGTGGCAGGACAGGTAGCTTTCATCCTTCTAAGTTGGGAACTGCTGATTGAGAGCCCAGTGTCCAAGTGTATTAGTTCTGGTTTAGGCACTTGGGCTTCAGGCCAGTTATTTTACATTAAGAAGGTTCGTGGACTGCACTCTTGTGGGAGAAGAGGCTGGACTCTGCCCTTCTGAGCTGGGAATTTTCTGGTTAAAGGTTTATGGTGCCTGAATATTTGAACTGTATCTTACTGAAATTGGTTCACCTTGTTTGCTCTATCATAGACTAGATCCAGGCCTACTGAATCTAGCTTTGTTTATATACTTGTTGTTTGTTTGCTTGTTATTTCCCTGGAAGCTAATTCACCTAATACGCAACTTCTCAACGCTTCTGTGGATCACTAGTGATATCTGCATTGCTTACTGTACTTATTTCCTTGTTTCACTTGAAAGAAAGTTACTGTTTGTCGTTTTTGCATTTAGTTACTTGTATCACATTGCACTCAAGTTACCTGGCACTTGCTCACTAAAGCAATTATATAAGTCAGCACTAAAAATTAAAAGCACTACACCCTCACTCCCCACTGGCCCTTGTTTTCAATTAAGGATTTCCCAATATTATTCTAGCATGTCCAAAGGTCAGTTGTCAATCTCCTCTCTGGTCCAGCTGGTGAATCTGGGAATCTTGAGGCAATGTTATAACTGCCTCATGTACACAGACAACCCTCTCCTCCTCCCACATAACACAAATACTTGAGAGATGCAGCTATTTAGCCAAACTGGAGGCTGAGCTCTCTCAACTCAGGACTGGCAAGACCAGACAGGAGGAGAAGGCAACTACACACACCACAAAACCAGCCTCACATAATGCTACCACTCCACTGAATCAAACACATAAACACACAAAGACATACTGGAGGCTCTGAGTAAAATTTACCTAAACAGCAGAGGCCTCCAAAGCAGACACCCAAACAACTGCTACCTCAAGACACCCCACAAGCAACACATAAACCACAAAAGCAGTGTGCAAAGCAGTCACAGCCCTTAAGGCCAAATACAACACCAAACATACTTGTCATAGGTGACTCCATTGTCAGACACACTGGCGTCCCACTCACCAGGCTGAACAAGGAGAGGGTCACAGTAAGCTGCCTATCGGGTGCTAGAATCCGCCACATAACACAAGCACTTCGGGTCACTCCACAGCAAGTACAAATATGACACAGTCATTGTCCATGCTGGTGTGAGCGACCTGAGGCGATACCTCCCTG
The DNA here is from genome assembly GCF_019279795.1 of Protopterus annectens. Taxonomy (NCBI): domain Eukaryota; kingdom Metazoa; phylum Chordata; order Ceratodontiformes; family Protopteridae; genus Protopterus; species Protopterus annectens. The sequence goes on from NC_056727.1 coordinate 218,939,156, forward strand.
GACTGCATGAAAAGAGACATAGAGGAGCTCTCTGATTATGTAGCCCAGGCAGGTATGACCCTAACCCTGAGCAGTATCCTTCCTTCACCAAGAATGATGCCACAATATAGAGACAAGATGATCAGCTTTAACAATTGGCTTAATGTCTGGTGTCATTCAAAGGGGATCCAGTGTCTGTCTGCCTGGGATGACATGCTTGACAAGCCACGCTGCCAATGAGGCGGCTTGCACCTGTCACCCTGGGATTCCGGATATTGGCTAAGGCTCTTGCCACCCCATAGTGCCTTTTAGGCAAGGCTCAAATTCTAAACCTACCACCCTAGAAAACAAAAATGGGAAGAAATTGAGGGTAATGCTGCTCAATGCCAGAAGTCTAAATCTCAAAATGCACGCACTCGAGGCCCTTCTCAGTATGGAGAACATCGATGTCTGTGCTGTAACTGAAACCTGGTTCAAGGCTCCTGAGAGCACCCGGCACTATTAGGTTTTACCTCATATCATGCGTTCGCCCCAAAACCCGGACCACTCCACAAAAGGAGGGGTGTATCCATATTCATAAAGGATACTCACACCTCCAGGTTGGTGGCAACGCATGAAGCTTGAAACCATCCAGGTGCAACTAACAATAGGCAAAACTGCTCTACAAATTGTAGCATGCTACAGGCCACCCTCTCAAACTCAGGAACCCCACACAGCCTTCCTGAAGACACTGGAGGGTATAAATGTATCTCCAAACACCATCATATTAGGTGACTTCAACTACCCGAATATAGACTGGGAACATTACTCAAGCCCTAACTTTCTAGCCCAGCGGTTCCTGGAGTTCATAAATTCAAATGCCATGGAACAGCTAGTCACTGTTCCCACGAGAGGAGAAAATATACTAGATCTCATTGTCACAAACATGGGGACAAAATGCTCCACACCGAGTATATCCCTCATTGGTGAGATCTGATCATAAACTAATCTCACTGGAAATCCACATCCCCCCACCCCAAACAAAAGACCATAGTGAAGAACTTCTCTAAAGCAAACTTCACACTACTCAAGACTGGTGTGGTATCCTTCAAGGCCCCTGAGTCAGAGGAAACCACAACCCAAGCTGCGGAAGCCCTTACAAATGCCTTCTATGAACACCTCCAGGACTGCATGGATCAGGCAATCCCAAATAAAACCAAGACTCTTTCCACAAAGGGCAAGCGTCCAGTCTGGTGGACCCCAGCCATTAACAAACTTTACAATAAGAGGAGAAAGCTATTACATGATAGAACAAAATCCATAAAAGGGAAGTCACCCCTGATCATTATTAGTAAAAATTACGAGCACTCATAAAATCAACTAAGGCCAATTTTGAGAGAAAAATTGCCATGGATTCAAAGGACAATCATAAGGCCTTTTTCAGCTATGTTAGGAACCTGGGTGGAAACTCACAGATATGCTCAGAATTAGTCCAAAATGATACAAAAATCACTGAACCCACAGACATTGCCAACATACTGGCAGACAGGTTCAGTGCAAACTTCACCCCTCTCCCCTAAAGGAGAGATAACTATCCCAGCCGAGTGTAGCCTCCCGGACATCTCAAATGCGCAGGTGAAAGCTGCTCTCTCTAAAGCTAAAAACACAGCATCAATGGGACGGATGGTGTCCCCGGCTGTGTGCTACACGAGCTAAATGAGGAATTAAACCGCACATAAGGCAGCTGTTTAATCTCAGCCTTACCACAGGATACGTGCCCAAGGGTGGCGTCGGCAACTGTGGTCCCACTCCACAAAGGTGGCCTCTACGGACCCTGGTAATTACAGCCCCATAAGCTTAACAAGTCTAGTCTGCAAAGCTAAGGAGAGGATCATAATGGAGCTCATAAACAAAGATATAGGGGACTTGCAGACATTGGACCCGACCCAGTTTGGCTTTGTCAAGGGAAGATCATGCCTTTTGAACTTGGTCGACTTCTTGAAATAGTCACCAAGGCCATTGATGAGGAAAGGCAGTCCATACAGCCTACCTTGACCTTGCAAAGGCTTTCGACACAATACCCCACTCGGGTATTGTAGAAAAACTTACCAGCTTAAATGTAAACCCATATGTCACAAGATGGGTTGCAAACTGGCTTAAGGACAGAACCCACAGGGTTAGAGTTGCTGGCGCTGTGTCAGACTCCAAGCCGGTCACAAGTGGTGTCCCACAGGGCTCGGTCCTTGGCGCCCTATTGTTTGGCATCTACTTCTCAGAAGTACAAGGCAACATGGGAGGACTTTGGCTGACAAAGTTTGCAGATGACTGCAAACTGGGCCATAGTGGAAAGTGCATCGGACACTGATATCCTTCAGAAGGGACTCACGGAAACAGATAGCTGGTGCCAGAGCCATGGCCTGAAGTTAAACGCCAAAAATGTATAGTCATACCCTTCGGGAAAAACAAGGTAACCCCAAGCTACCATATAGGTGGCAATCCACTAAGCACAGAAGAGGTTATCAGGGACCTGGGGACCCAGGTTGACAGTGGCCTTTCTTTTGACACTCACATTGCTAAAGTGGTTAGAAAGACCTTCTACATTGCCCACCTGATCATGAAGGGATTCACATCCAGATCTAGTGAGGTCATTGTTCCCCTGTACTCTTCACTTATCAGACCAATGATCGAGTACAATGCCCCATTCGGGATGTATCTCACCCGACATCTGCAGCAATTGGAGAGACCCCAAAAGTTCCTCACCAAAAGGATAAAGGGACTCCAAAATCTGTCATATGCTGCCAGATTGAAGAAACTCCAGCTCTATTCAGTCGCATACCGTCTGCTCAGAGGTGACATGTGCCTGACATACAAGGCCATGTCCAACCCGGAATTAATGGACATGCTCCACCTCAAAAATCCAAATCCACCAAAACCACTAGAGCAAGCGACTTAAACCTTAGCACGGATATAAATAGGGCGTGCTGGAGGGATAGATTTATCACTCAGAGACTCCCTATGCTGTGGAATAAAATCCCGGTCCATGTGAGGCAGAGCACCTCGCTGACTCTGTTCAAGAGAAATCTAGACCTGTGGATGGGAGATCGTAGGTTTACCCCGGGAATCATCTCTGGGTCACTGCTGGACAGAGGCACAACAAACTAATGGGCACAGTATTTTTTCATATAAGGGGTGGCGTAAGCCACAATAATTTGGGCTAGGCTTATAAATGCCTTAGGGCAGATAGCCTAGTATAAACCTATGAACCTATGAACCTATGTTAAATATATTAAACTTCTTGGCATCACAATTGATAGTGGACTGAAGTTTGACAAACACCTGGCACTAACTACTAAAAAGGTGCATGTCAAACTAGGCTCACTCTACAGGGCCAAAGTATACCTCACTGATCAAACTAGACTTGCAACAGATAGAACCCATCTATTATCATCCCTTATATACTGCTCTCAAATATTTACCAATCTTTGCAAATCTGACCTTAATAGACTTGAATCTTGCTATAACAAAATTGCAAAATTTGCTACCAGTCAGTCTAATAAATCTCATCACTGTACTGCCCATCACCAGCTAAATTGGTTAGAGCTCCCTCATCTACTTATCCTGAATCACTTACTAGCTGCACACATATACAAACCTGACAACTGCCCATCACTATCAAATCTTGTTGAACCCCACTGCAATCTAACTTCCCTTAGGTCTGTTGATAAAATACTCTTAAAGGTTACCAAAGCACAAAACTCATATGGCACCTCTTTGTACTCCCATATTATCACCAAACAATGGAATTCTCTTCCACAGCATATTCTGTCTATTAATGATACACATAAATTTAACTTACCCTTAAGGAATATTTTTCAAATCATAGACTTTGCTCCTGTTCCCACCCAGGCTAATCATTTCAATCTACCAAGATTCCAACTCTTTTGTTCATGTTCATACCTCCTGGCTTTATAAGCCTTCTTATATTCAAAACATAACTTGTTAAAAAAGTATGCTAAAACTGTTGTAATTCTTGCTTACTTTATATGCACCTTGTATTTGAATCTTCTAATTGAAATGAGATATGCATGGTAAAAATGTTTGTTTAATTTTGCTTTCTTTGTAGACACCATGTTAAGAACCTTGTAGACTGAAGTTCTATTTGCAGTTTCTATTTGCATCTGCATGAATATTTATGTTCTATTTTTTTGTTGCTAAAATTTGCTTATCTCAAATATTATCTCAAATCTAAACATTCTATGTAACCTTCTTGGAGCTTTTCTCCCCGGGTCTCCACTGAAAATGGGCTTCTGGCCCAGTTGGACATTACCCGGTTAACAAATGAAATAAATAACGAAATAAATAAAAGTAATCAGAAAGTAGAATGTCAAGATTTTTTGTGGAGAATGGTGACAGATAAACTGCCAGTAAAAGGATTATGTCATATAAAAAAAGTGATAGAATATGCTTACATTGTCAACAATAAGAAACTATGGAACATGTGTTTTTGAAAGGTAAAAATGTAAAAAAGTTTTGGGAAAAGCTATGTAAAGAAGATTTTTTTGAAGATATAACAGAAGTGGATAAAGTAAATATGGATATGATTAAATATGGATATTATAAAAACAGAACTAAAGAACAAGTTAAAATAATAGGTACAAATTATTTATGTTATATGGAATGAAAGAATAAATGAAATTCTGTTTAATGGTAAATGGATTTTAGTAGCAATGTTAAGTAAAATCAGATGGTTTTGGAAAAAGTAGTCAGGGTTTAATAGGTATGAAAATTTAGCATGATTGTAAAGGAAATTATGAATATGAATAACAGATTTGTATATTTATATATTTGTACATATGTAAATATTTGCAAATATGTAAATATTTTGCAAATAATAGGTATTTTTATGTATAAATAAAGGAACCATACTCTTTTCAATAGGTGCCATGGAATCTTTTACATCCACCTTAGCTACCACCATTCAAGCAAATAGGGCCTCATTTTAATGTTTCATCCGAAAGGACGGTACTGTCAGGAATGCAGTACCCTCCCAATGCTGCACTGCAGTACCGGCAATGAACCTACCTGGTGCTGAAATAGAACCTGCAGCTTTCTGCACCAAAGGTGAGTGTGCTACCTGTTACATCACTGACACTTATGAGCATAGTTATTAATGAGTTACTATTTCTTTCAATAATATTAGGCCTTATACATTAGGCATATTAAGAAATAGTATGAATAATGATTATTCTCTTCTCAGATAAATAAATAAATAAATAGATCCATAAATAAATACATTTCAGTGCCAGTCGCAAGAAAGTAAAGGTTCATGACTGAATTGTACTAAAATAATAAAGAAAATAGCACAGATACAGAATAAAACATATGCAGGCTGGCACATACAGATACATTCAATAACACTCAATAAAAATATGCAGAATGAATACAGTGAAAACAAAACTTCATATATTTAAGTTCCCTAGTGTAGCTTACTAGAGAAATACTAGCCCTAACTGTAAGTTGCATAAATGAATAAAATACCTTTCCCAGACAGATAATTCCATAAAAAGTTAAGATAGCATCCATATCTAGAACCTTTTAGCTTTTACAGTTCTATACAATCCCTGGGATTCATGAAGCTCAGCGCAAGGATGGCGTTAGCCTTGCGCCAACCATGTGGCGTAGAGATGGCGCATCAGCACCATATGCATATTAATGAAGGCATGCTGCTGCAATGTCCACGTGCACAGGAAACATGCGGGAATGCAGGGGGCATGTCTAAGTGCTGCATGGAGGCGTGAACATGTCGGTTGCAGACGCGCAACCTAAAATGCTGACTAGTACAGCCTGCCTCTAATAGTAAGAAGCTGTAACCAGAGGTTAGCATTGCTTACCACAGCGCAAACCCACGCACACCCGCTTACAACTCCTTTAATGCACCTTAATCCCTTCGTATCCAATGGCCTTGTTCTGTCCTGCAACAAAATAAAAGGCCTCTGCAAGGCTCAGAACCAGGACCCTGCACACACAGCTAATGTGATTTACCAATACACCATGGCAGATATACAGACATCGGACATTACCACAAACATATCATACAGCGCAGTCATTCAACAGTATAGGAATGTATCCCATCATGTAGATGTATGTGTGAGTGTTTATGTCCAGCATATAGGTACATACATATATAGAGATATATCAGGAACATACCATGTGGCAACAAAGCATTACAAACAAATGAAAAGGGAAACACCAGCGACTCCTGTATTATGTAGTGGTGTTGTCCTATGTAATATCAAGACTCCCTCAGACAGACATGTGTCATTCATACACGCAAACAGCTGTACATTGGCCGTATACATCACTCTGTGCATGTAATGTACATTAACACAACAGTACCTGCCCAATCATTATGTGAGAACAGTACTCGTGCAAGGTGCTGTGTGCAACGTCATCATCATGATAAAGGTAAATGGGGTAACCATAGAGGGATCGGTAGTATTGTGTGTACAATGGGGTCATCTGCATCATGTGTACCTGGACCATTTAGGAGTGATGTGCATACCAGGATCGTGTGCCTGAGGGACAGGGGTGAGGATAACAGGAGTATGTTGTGATGCATATTACAAGGGTTACATGTGTCCAGTGGGCATGTGTGTGAAATGGACAGTTATGTATAGGGCAGATGTTGTCCTAGGAACCGATTGGCCTTATGTTTCCATAGGGTGAGGGTGGGATGTGGGGAAGAAGAGTAGGTATGCCCGTGGAGGATAGGTAGGGTAGGATCACAGACAAGACAGCATACAGGGTCAGTATATGACACATGTGGGGGGATACACCTCGGACGGGGATGGGTGTTCGGCATTCACAAGCCCATGGGAACAGTGGGACAGAGGTCCCCAGCCATGGGCAGCCGCCACTGCACCAAAACAGCTGCAAAGGAGGCAGTACTTGGGGCTGTCCAGGAGGGGCAGCCTCACCCTGTAAATGTGACACTCCACCCTTGAGCTTACGTATCTGGCTTTGGAACCCCTTAGTGAGCCCCCAACGCACCATGTCCGGGACCACACGACAGCAGACATGTTCCTGTCTGGCCCTGCTCCCAGGGGGGGACATGCTCCATCCTCAGTGGTGGTACCACCAGAAGGTGGTGTAGAGCCAACAGAGGTTGAAGTCCAAGGCTGGGCCCCAGATGTGCTGGTGCCCAGTACCATGGTCAGCTGACGTGGGACAGGAGGTTCTGCCGGGACCTCCCAACCCATACAGCCTATGGTGTTGCAGATTATACTCAGATATGGCTTAGTAATAGACAACATCATTCAGGATTACCTATAACAGCATGCATAGATATCACCATCAACTCAACACAACAGATGGTATACATTTGCAGAGGGAGCACAACACATGCATATATACTGCATGACATCTGTACAATGTGTAGTAGACGTGTGACTGCAGCTATGAACTGTTGCCCATTATTGGCTTGTCACTGGAACCCCAGATAGTGTCTGTCATACCACTGTTTCATGTGACATATGTCCAGTCAGGGATGCAATGGCAGTAACACATCCCTATCACCATGTACTGGCTGCAATCCTCACACTATGCTCCTGCTGTGCACTGATGTGTGTTCAGTGTGTAACACAGGAAACAAATGGTTCCACACACTGACCAGTCCACAGATGGCCCTACAGATGGGGGTCCCTCATGAACAGAGCATTGTCATGTCTGTTTTAAAACATGCAGAATAGCCATTACCACACACAACATGTTAAACAGGCAGTAGTCTCAATGCAGCAGAGCTACACTTACATGCTGTAATCATGTTTGGCACATCACCCTCCTGTCTTTAGGCTATTTCCCACAGTGTATGATGTTTGAGGAATATCCAGCTATCATCTGTGATGCCGTTTCAAAACATCACATCCAGGTACCACTCACAGCGACTGTCATGGCCAAACACCAACATGATGTTCCTAGATAATGTACTGTGTTTATCATGCAAATGGCTATGGGAACACCATCACAGCTGTTCCACATGCAATCAGTTAGAGGAGGACTGCAATAGGTGCAGAGGCCATCACCTGCTCATGTCCATCACTTACAATACACATGCTGCTGCTGAGCAGGTGTACACCTCCACATCCACCAGAGAGTGTGTGGGAGGGACAGACAAAGTACACCAGAGAAGGGCTTGGAGACTAAACCATAAGCATTGTCTGCCACATGCCTACCAGTACAGGGATCAAACCCCTGACTAACTAGTCATTACTATTACACTTGCATGAAGTTACTACATGTGCCACAAAGCCAACATGTTGCTGTGCTGTAAGAACATATATGTGTGTAGGTGAGAGACATCTGCAACAGAGATACAGTAGACATACATTAGGTGTAACACACATGGCTGTCCACATGAATGGATGCCATTGTCACCACAACCACACTATCTAATGGACTCACATTGACACTCTTTGCCAGGGCCACAAATACACACCCTAACTACTTAGTTTGCCACACTGCAGTAATGCACAGGACTACAAGCACCACAGGGGATATCTGGAGGTTCTATGGGCTAGGGCATGTGAAAGTGTTTGACATCTGTCGGTATGCCATTGAGGGTTATACTGGGAGTGACTGTGGTTGGGAGCATCATAACCCACATGCAGACACAAGGTGCCAGTACTGACATGCATGTATGCATTGCTTCATGGGTGTGTAGTGGTTGGCTGTGCAAGATGGCTGTACAAGGCTGGGTGAGGGGTAATCCTTGGCATCGCGCCACCCAACAATGGTGTACAGTGTGGTACAGGGGTGTAGTGTCTGCAATGTTCGACACAGATGGGTACTGCATGATCTGCCCTGACATCCTGGTTACCATTGTGTATGGCCATAGCTTTGAAATGCATGCCATGTCTATGTTTGATAGTCCTTCACATGGACATTGCCTGGGATGTGCATGTCCCACAATACTGTACAGTGACATGTACAGGTGTACCTGGTTTGGCAGGCACATGTTGTGTACACAGACTGTTATCCCCCGATATGCCAATACTGGCCTGGTGTGGCGAAACCTGCTTATATTCAGCAGGTCGACCCTGCACCTGAATTGATAGCATGATACAGGTATTCCCTGGTGTCAGTGGCATTGGTCCATACAGGGCACATGTGTACAGCATTGTATGGCCTCTGTGGATCACATTTGATGGCACCACATATGTTGCAGGCATCCAGTGGGGAACATAGTGAAGGCACATTGTCTGCAATCATGTGCCTATTGTACTGCTGTACAGGGTGCCATGTCCTCTGCAGCCCACTGCAATCACACCATGCCTACTATCTGTCATCAATGTGCATGGTACTAGCAACATAGTGGGATATCCTAGGCAAGTGTGTTTGTGTATGACACATGGGTGCAGGACATATAGCGGGTACTAGTAGGGTTGCATACTTTGTTCACCAGGCCTTTTGCCAGATGTAGGGGTATGGCTTGCCAACACAGTCCCATGGCTGACTGACATCTGTACTCCTCGTGAGGTGGCCAATGTGTCATTAGACGGACACCATATAGGAAAACTACAAAATCCGCTCCCCAACATGTCCAGTGGTAAGACACTCACAGCCACCTCCACACAGGCTCTGACAGCCAAACACACACACTTTCCATGTCCTGTATTCGAACCCCTACCTACTGTATCACACTGCAGCAATATGCATTCAGGGCGCATGCTATGGCAAATACTGGGTTACAGCACTCCTGGAGGTGTATTCCTAGGTGGGTGACAACAGCAGGACTGACAAAGGTGGTCATGTGATTTGTACAGAGAGTGCATAATCTACAAAGCATTGTACTTGTCTCACACAGACAAACACACACACACACACACACACACACACACACACACACACACACACACACACAGTTGGCAAGTCTGAGATTAGAATACTGATCTAACTACTTTACCACACTACAGCATTACACAGTTACAGAACGCGCTACCGAAATTACTGGGTCACAGCATTCCCAGAAGTGTATTTCTAGGTGGGTGACATCATCAGCCTTGCCAAAGTTGGGTATAGGAATTGTATGGAGTGTGAGTAGTCTAAAAGTATTATTCTGTCCTCAGGCAGATGGACACACACACACACACACACACACACACACACACACACACACACACACACACACACACACACACTTGGCAAGTCTGGGATGAGAACACTGACTTAACTACTTTATCACACTACAGCATTACACAGTTACAGAACGCGCTACTGAGATTACTGGGTCACAGCACTCCCAGAGATGTAGTTCCAGGTGGGTGACATCATCAGCCTTGCCAAAGTTGGGTATAGGAATTGTATGGAGTGTGAGTAGTCTAAAAGCATTGTTCTGTCCTCAGGCAGATGGAAAGACACACACACACACACACACACACACACACACACACACACACACACACACACACACACACACACACACCTGGCAAATCTGGGATTAGAACACCGACCTAACTACTTTATCACACTACAGCATTACACAGTTACAGAACGTATTACCAAGATTACTGGGTCATAGCACTCCCAGAGGTGTATTTCTAGGTGGCTGACATCATCAGCCTTGCCAAAGTTGGGTATAGGAATTGTATGGAGTGTGAGCAGTCTAAAAGCATTATTCTGTCCTCAGGCAGACGGAGACACACATACTTGGCAAGTCTGGGATTAAAACACCAACCTAACTACTTTATCATACTACAGCATTACGCAGTTACAGAATGCACTACCAAGATTACTGGATCGCAGCACTCCCAGAGGTGTATTTCTAGGTGGGTGACATCATCAGCCTTGCCGAAGTTGGGTAAAGCATTATTCTGTCCTCAGGCAGATGAAGACACACACAAACACACACACAGTTGGTAAGTCTGGGATTAGAACACTGACCTAACCACTTTATCACAGTACAGCATTACGCAGTTACAGAATGTGCTACTGAGATTACTGGGTCACAGCACTCCCAGAGGTGTATTTCTAGGTGGGTGACATCATCAGTCTTGCCAAAGTTGGGTATAGGAATTGTATGGAGTGTGAGCAGTCTAAAAGCCTTATTCTTTCCTCAGGCAGATGGAGACACGCTAACACACTGGGCAAGTCTGGGATTAGAACACCAACATAACTACGTTACCACACTACAGCATTATGCAGTTACAGAATGCGGTACAGAGATTACTGGGTCACAGCACTCCCAGAGGTGTACTTCTAGGTGGGTGACATCATCAGCCTTGCCAAAGTTGGGTATAGGAATTGTATGGTGTGTGAGCAGTCTAAAAGCATTATTTTGTCCTCAGGCAGATGGAGATACACACGCCAGTGGTGGGATTAGAACACCTGACTATTTACAGCTCACTATTACAATACTACATAGTTATGAGTCGCACCACAGAGACTACACATATTAAGGCTGTTATTATGACCTTCTAGGAATGCGGACATCAACAGGGATGCTGGCAGTTAAGATGTACATACCTGTGAACCTGTGTGTTTAAAAGAGGAATCCATCCTGAACTGGAGTATGCCCATCTGTGGAATGGATAACTACTATCATTATACAGGGTTACAATGGCCATGCCCATACACATAGCGGCACATAACCGACACAAGGTGTCACTGGGCATGCTCACACACTTAGTAGCAGAGGGCTGTTTCGGAATGCACTATGTCTCCATCTACACAAGGTTATACTGGCCATGCTCATACACTTAGTAGCACAGGGCTGTTTGGGATGCACTCTGATTCTAAACACAGAAGGCCACAGTGGCCATGCTATTACAGTTAGACATAAACAACACATTGTAATGGACTCCGATGTTAGTAGTTGCATTGTTAGCAGGAACGCTGCACTACATATATCTGACACTGGTCATCTACACAACGTCTGCTGCTGTCTGTCACCTTAGATGTACCATTCTATACCAAGCACAATACTACCATTCACAATGATGTCTTGCTAGGAGTGGCAACTGCTTGACCAACACAATGAGCCAATGTCCTGCTGTAATTACGAGGTTTGTCCAGTGTTTGTCATTCTGGGATGACATGACTGAAAGTAGACAGGCCTTTGTCACATATCACATGCATCCATGATTCAAGGGAGTGGGGATAATACCTAGGTCGCATTCGCCCATATAGTGCCATTCCAAGTCAACTGTCCTAAACACAGGATAACACCCTGACACCTAGAGGACAACTGCATTGTATGGTTATGCTAACCAGTGCTAGATGTTTAGTGTTTGTAATCACAGCTGCTCATTGTAGATCCAACAATGGGGAATACTGACATCTGTGCAGTGAGGAACATCTGGCTGAAGGCTCTGTAGTGCACAATAGCACTACCACCATATTCCTCAGAACCAGACATGTAGGCCATTACACAGGTACAGACCGCTCCAGGTGGTGGTGTCCCCACATACATAAAGGCCACTCACATGTACTGACCAGTACTCCCACAAAAGGCATCACAGATGAGTCAGATGCAGGTCACAGTGTCAAAAGCTGCATTCTAGGATGTAACCCTCAGACACAACCATGCCCTCAGACCACCAACACACATCCATACATGTGGTAGGACATATAATAGTACAACACCATGTGACCTTTAACCAGTGGACTGTACCTAGCTCTACATCAGCTGTGCAGAGTACCCATGAACTGATGCAGTTGCATCATGTGTTATGCAATGCAATGATACCACTGTTTGTAAACAGGTCAGCTGTACACATACCAGGGTCCCTCGGTTATTTATAGCATTAACAGATGACTGTTGCTGTACACCAGTAAACACCCTCATGTTTGGATATGACATACATGTACCTGCCCTGGATATGTACATGCCACACACATACAACATATATGTAAATAGCATAGCTGTTGTTGTCCTTTGTGCAGACAGGTGGCTACAGCCATTACACACATGCACATGGAAGGTAGGTCCATGTCTGCTGAATGCTAACAGTACATAAGGTGTAATATCAATGTTGACAGAGGTAACATTCCCTCTATACTGTTCACCCATGACACCTATCATATCATACAACGGTCCATGTGTCATGTATGCCATTACACATGTCCACCAAATGCAATGCCTACAAACATGCCCAAATGACAGGAATGTAGGACCTACACACACATGTACATGTAGTGGTGCGCATTCAGATACCATGTGTGTGCAGTTGCTGATGTTTGCAGGTAACGTGAGTCTTAGTACATCATGCAGTTGCAATGCAGCCTCAACATTGCCAACTGTATATGGTGATATGCTGAAAGTACAATAAGATGTACTTCAGGTATGGACAGATGTGTGGACATAACTAAGTGGTGGGGCATCTTTGCAGATGGATGTTTGCTGAGGACAGCTCACAGGTGTGTCAGAGGCAGTCCTACAATAAACTGTGTAACTGCTAAGCTATGGTTTTGTTAATTGAAGGGGAACACTCACAAGTTAGACAGCAGTCAGGGTGACACTGAAGGTAAATCACTTGACCTGTAACAGTTAAGACCTCCCGTGTGCATATATCAGCACAGTTGCCAAAGGAAGCATCAGTACACTGTGTAACGAGTGCAATACTGCTGTAAGTCTGGCATACATATCATGAGATAGGCAGGTGTCTGATTCACAGTACTGGCATGTGTGGTTGCGTGTGTGTCCATATATGTCACGTATGGTGGGGAATACATCTCACTTGTTACTCACTCTCCTGTACACTGTTGTAGACATCTGTACAAACTGCAATGTAGAAAGCAGGACATAGGCAGGGGTATGTATCTCACACATGTGAGGTATCTGTATGTGCTTATGTAAATGCACAGTACTGTAATGATGATTTGCACATAGACAGGGGTTCTCACCTCAACACTAGCAACTGTGTGTGTGTGTGTGTGTGTGTGTGTGTGTGTGTGTGTGTGTGTGTTACTGTGTCGGTGAATCCGTGAGTGTGTGGGTGTGTTACTGTGTCTCCGAATACATATGTGTGAATACCGAAGTGTGTGGGTGTAGTTGTGTGTTCGCATCCTGTCATGGGAACGTGTATTACTGCTTCCCAATGAGGCATCACACTTTCCACTGGCCTCTACCCTTGTCATCAGCTAGACCGCTCTCTTACCTCCCCACTCCATGTAACTGTATCTGTGATGTCACCCAGTATGGATGTCACGTCTCTAGCCACAGTAGCTTAATACACAGCTATCATGCTCTTGGATCAGTAGACGTGTTTGGAACGTGGGACTTTCTAAGTGTGACGTGGAAGCTACAAGGTGCATGCTGGTATTTTCATACATACCTGTGAGTAGTCCACATTTACATATGGGACACTAACTGCAAACATTAACATCCACCGGCACATGCAATTAGACCTGAAGGAGGAAGGCAGAACATCAAGACCAACATGCAGTTACTGTTGTTACACATGACACATACTGTTAACAGTACAAAATGCATTCTAAACCTGTACTACATGGTATGTCTGCTGCCTGTCAACAGGACACAACAATTGTAATCTACAATTATCTTCCTAGTCTGTTCACCCTGTGCATCAGACCATATGAGCATGTCCCTGCACCGATGGTGTGAATGACAGGGATGCGGCACAGGCATCATCACATGCATGGGGTGATAATGTTTGCCAGAGGCCTAGGCTGCACCATTGGATGACATCATGTGTGTGGGTTAGGGCATTTGATCTCATTGGGCATGTGTGGATGTTATGCATTTGTGTGTGTTGCGGTGCCCTACATATGTTTCCGGTGTGTGCGTGTATGTATGCACACATTTCTGGCATGTGTCTTGCCTACACAGGGGTATTACTGACAGCTGCAGACTGTACAGGCCAGGTTTTACAGTTCACGGTGTCCGGCCATGGCCATGTGACCTGTGCCTGCCAGGGGTTGCACGGGCACTACCAGGCAGAAATGCAGATTGGGTACTGTTTGATGACACATGTCCACTGGAATTGTGTCCTTGTTGGGACCATCCAGAGCCACATGCACGTGGCCTGCTGTGTCCTGGTGTGGACAGCACAGCACCAGCTGCACTGCTGCTGCTACCAACACTATGGAAGCAGGCATGTGAGGTAGTTCATTCATGTAGACCTGCAACAGGTGATGTAGCTGACCTACGTCCATGTGTCTGATGCCTCACTCCTACCAGATGTTCCAGCACAGACATCTCACGCTCGCAGATTGTCATGCCACAGTCGAGGACTCCAACCATGTCACCCAATCGTCTATCCAAAACTTCAGCAAGCTGCTGATGAGCATTTGCCATTGCCTGGATGTTGTTGTTTAAAGAACAGACAGCAGCCCTCTGAAGCCTCTGAACTTCTCTGTTGTGCCGTTCAGCACATGCCTGTGCCTCCATTACAGCCTGAAACATGTGTCTGGTGACATCAGCTGCTGCACTCTGTCTTGAAGAGGCATGTTGGCCAGAGGTCCTCCTACAAGCAGCACTGGCCACATGCCTGTGTGGGGCATCACCAGTCAGTTTGCTGACACCATGGTGTGCAGGCACACCTTCCATAGCCATCACACTTTCCTGTTCCAAGCTACCACAAGCCCACTGTCCTTCCTCTATGGCCACTGGTGATGGGGTATATGTTGGCATGAGAGCTGTGTGCGGGGATGATCATACATTCATCATCACTGCTAGAGTCTGTGGGGACACTAACATCAGATGGACCGCAGGAGGGGAACACACCTACATCAACACCTGTGAGGGGCAGACAAGAACTATACATTACAATCTATACAATAGACACACACACACACACACACACACAGACACATGCTATGGCACCCAACATGCATGTGATATGACAGAAGGCATGCGACATGCATTTGATACGGCAGATGGCATGCAGCTCAGACAATAACAGTAGTAGTTATACATCCCTGGGTTGCACACAACAGCATGCATGTGTCATAGCAGAAGGCATGCACATTACACAATCACAGTAGTAGTTAGCATACATCCCTGTGTTACACCATGTAGACCAGCACAGGTTAAAAGTACACCTGCCTGATGTGTGGCATATGACCATGACAATCACATGTAGTATGACATGTGATCTGCTGACATGTGCAATGACATGCATACATGTTTAACACAATGGTGTCCTGTCAAATATACAGTGGAGTAATGGTGTCCCAATGCAGGGATGTGTTATACTAACATGGACCTTCCGCTGACGCAGTGTTGTCTTTCCGCCCTGCAGATATACTGCACATTTAGCTGATGTGCATGGCCATTGCAGGGAATCATGTGGTGTCTCTATTGCTATACAGTGTGAGTTACAAACACAGTTCATAGCTATGACTGTGTTCAGATACAATACATATATACTGTGGAATGTGACCCACGTCACTGAGGTGTATACACACTAAACCATGATGTGGAATGTGTGACACAGGTCACTGAAGGGTATACGGATGACACCCCTGCACATCTGCAACCATATTGCTGCTGCCTGGCAACTATGGCCAGACATGGCAAAGTCGTCGGTACACCATGTCCCACATGACATCTGTGTACAACACACACACACACACACACACACACACACACACACACACACACACACACACACACACACACACACACACACATGAGGAGCAAGGATGACAATTTCTTTCTTAAAAGCTGTCTCAGGTTTCAACTTTCTGTTACCTAAGAAGCTCAGTTGTGAGTGTTCAGCCATTTTACAGTGAGCTGATCGAAGGAAGGACACTCAGCAAACTCGGAGCTACAATAGATAACATTAAGTATCCTGTTTTTTGTTTATTTTGTTCTTTATTTCTTTGTTGTTTATAGCACTTTGTGTACTGTGTATTTTTTCTAGCTAGTTTCACTGTGTGTGAGGTATTAACTTGAAATTGTCCACTCTTATTAAGCATCTGTTGGGTTGTTTGTTTATGATAACTTGTTGCAATTAAACTCTTTTTTTCTAGTGGCTCCTTTAGCTGTTTAAAACTTTCATTTAAAGGCTCACTGCTGCTTTTCAGCTGGGAGTAACATTTCTGCAGTTTGTTCTAAGTAGTGGGGATATTTGTAGCATTTCCATAGTCAGGCTTGTATTTGGGCCTAGTGTTTGTGGAGGCTGTGTGTCTGAGCACATAATTCAGGAACATCTTGTTTTAGCCAAAGCCATCAGGCATTTAAGTGAGAGAGAATTGTTTGAGGTCATTGGCTGACTGAGGTCTCCTGGACTACAGCTTAGACTAAGCACCTCATTGGTTCTTTTGAGATTTCTTTCTTAAAAGCTGTCTCAGGTTTCAACTTTCTGTTACCTAAGAAGCTCAGTTGTGAGTGTTCAGCCATTTTACAGTGAGCTGATCGAAGGAAGGACACTCAGCAAACTCGGAGCTACAATATATAACATTAAGTATCCTGTTTTTGTTTATTTTGTTCTTTATTTCTTTGTTGTTTATAGCACTTTGTGTACTGTGTATTTTTTCTAGCTAGTTTCACTGTGTGTGAGGTATTAACTGGAAATTGTCCACTCTTATTAAGCATCTGTTGGGTTGTTTGTTTATGATACCTTTTTGCAGTTAAACTCTTTTTTTCTAGTGGCTCCTTTAGCTGTTTAAAACTTTCATTTAAAGGCTCACTGCTGCTTTTCAGCTGGGAGTAACATTTCTGCAGTTTGTTCTAAGTAGTGGGGATATTTGTAGCATTTCCATAGTCAGGCTTGTATTTGGGCCTAGTGTTTGTGGAGGCTGTGTGTCTGAGCACATAATTCAGGGACATCTTGTTTTAGCCAAAGCCATCAGGCATTTCAGTGAGAGAGAATTGTTTGAGGTCATTGGTTGACTTAGGTCTCCTGGACTACAGCTTAGACTAAGCACCTCATTGGTTCTTTTGAGATTTCTTTCTTAAAAGCTGTCTCAGGTTTCAACTTTCTGTTACCTAAGAAGTTCAGTTGTGAGTGTTCAGCCATTTTACAGTGAGCTGATCGAAGGAAGTACACTCATCAAACTCGGAGCTACAATATATAACATTAAGTATCTTGTTTTTTGTTTATTTTGTTCTTTATTTCTTTGTTGTTTATAGCACTTTGTGTACTGTGTATTTTTTCTAGCTAGTTTCACTGTGTGTGAGGTATTAACTGGAAATTGTCCACTCTTATTAAGCATCTGTTGGGTTGTTTGTTTATGATAACTTGTTGCAGTTAAACTCTTTTTTTCTAGTGGCTCCTTTAGCTGTTTAAAACTTTCATTTAAAGGCTCACTGCTGCTTTTCAGCTGGGAGTAACATTTCTGCTATTTGTTTACCACCCTCCCTCCCTGTTGGTATAGCGTTTTTATAGTTGGTGGTTTTGCAGTTGCCCGCCGCTAGTGTAAATTTGATCTGGGACCCTCCTCCCAGTCTAGTGTCATTACCTCATTCTACCCAGTACAGGGAGAGCATTTGAGAAGGCCAATCAGCTTAATTTCTGCTACTCCTTTCTCTCTTTCCTTTCTCTCTTTCCAAAAAAAAAAAAAAAAAAAAAACAATTATCTGCTTTTACTGTATTTGTGTTTTTTCCTACTTTATTTTGGTTTTGCGTCATCTTAAAAGTACTCAATTGTATTTATTACTGCTTGGTGTAACTCATTGTAAGCCTTTTAGTTTAAGCACCTGGGCTTCAGACCAGTTTTACATTAGGAAGGTTTGTGGTCTGCACTGTAGTGGCAGAACAGGTAGCTTACATCCTTCTAAGTTGGGAACTGCTGATTGAGGGCTCAGTGTCTGTTATTCTAAAAGTGTATTAATTCTGGTTTAAGCACTTGGGCTTGAGGCCAGTTATTTTACATTAAGAGGGTTAGTGTTCTGCACTCTTGTGGGAGGAGAGGCTGGACTCTGTCCTTCTGAGCTGGGAATTTCTAGTTAAAGCTTATAGTGCCTATATATTTGAACTGCTTCTTACTGAAATTGGTACACCTCGTTTGCTGTAGCATAGACTAGATCCAGGCCTGCTGAATCTAGCTTTGTTTGTATAACTTGAGCACTAATCCAGGCATTCTTTAAAGTATTCAGTTGTATTTATTACTGCTGGTAGTAACTTGATTAAAGTGTAGCTATCATTTCTAAGTCTTTTGGATTAAGCAGTTGGGCTTCAGACCAGTTGTGTTACATTAGGAAGGTTTGTGGCCTGCACTGTGGTGGCAGGACAGGTAGCTTACATCCTTCTAAGTTGGGAGCTGCTGATTGAGAACTCAGTGTCTGTTATTCTAAAAGTGTATTAGTTCTGGTTTAAGCACTTGGGGTTCAGGCCAGTTATTTTACGTTAAGAAGGATTGCGGTCTGCACTCTTGTGGGAGGAGAGGCTGGACTCTGCCCTTCTGAGCAGGGAATTTCTGGTTAGAGGCTTATAGTGCCTGCATATTCTAACTGTTTCTTACTGAAATTGGTACACCTTGTTTGCTGTAGCATAGACTAGATCCAGGCCTGCTGAATCTAGCTTTATTTGTATGCTTGTTGTTTGTTTATTTCCCTGAAACGCTAATTCCACCTAAAACGTGGCCTTTTAGCACTTCTGTGGATCCCTAGTGATATCTGCATTCCTTACTGTACTTATTTCCTTGTTTCACTTGAAAGAAAGTTACTGTTTGTCATTTTGCATTTAAGTTACCTGTAACACATTGCATTTAAGTTACCTGGCACTTGCTCACTAAAGCAATTATATAAGTCAGCTCTAAAAAATTAAAAGCACTACACCCTCACAAACTCCCCTTGAGTACCTTGTTCCCCACTGGTCCTTTTTTCAATTATAAAGGAATTCCCAATACTATTCTAGCATGTCCAAAGGTCAGTTGTCAATCTCCTCTCCGGTCCAGCTGGTGAATCTGGGAATCTTGAGGCAATGTTACAACTGCCTCATGTACACAGACAACCCTCTCCTCCTCCCAACAAATTCCAACACATGTGAGAGATGCAACCATATAGCCAAACTGGAGGCTAAGCTCTCTCAACTCAGTCCTGGTAACCAGTCAGGAGGAGAAGGAAACCACACTCACTACAATTCCAGTCTCACATAGACCTACCACAACAACAAACCAAACACATAAACACACAAAAACATACTGGAGGCTCTAAATAAAATCTGCCTAAGCAGCAGAGACCTCCAAAGCAGACACCCAAGCAACCGCTACCCCAAAACAAAACCGTGCAACACATAGCTCACAAAGCCAGTGTGCGAACAGTCACAGCCCTTAAGGCTAAACAACACACCTGATACACGTGTAATAGGTGACTCTATCGTCAGGCACACTGGCGTCCCTCACCAGGCTGAACAAGGAGAAGGTCACGGTGAGCTGCCTGTCGGGCTAGGATCCGCCACATAACACAAGCACTCAGGTCACTCCAAGGCAAGTACAAATATGACTCAGTCATTGTCCATGCTGGTGTGAATGACCTGAGGCATTACCTCCCTGGGCTACATGAAACAGACATAGAGGAGCTCTCTGAGCATGTAGCCCAGGCCGGTATGACCCTGACCTTGAGTAGCATCTTACCCTCACCAAGAATGATGCCACAACATGAAGACAAGATGATCAATTTCAACAATTGGCTTAAGTGTTGGTGTCATTCAAAGGGGATCCAATGCCTGTCAGCCTGGGATGACATGCTCGACAAGCCACGATGCTTCGCTAGGGACGGCTTGCACCTGTCACCCCTGGGCTTTCGGATATAAAGGCAAAGGCTCTTGCTACCCCTATAGTGCCTTTTTTAGGCAAGGCTCAAAAGACAAACCCACCTCCATAGGTATCACAAGGGATAAGAAACTAAGAGTAATGCTACTCAATGCCAGAAGTCTAAACCTCAAGATGCACTTTCGAAACTCTCCTTAGCATGGAGAACATCGATATCTGTGCAGTAACAGAAACCTGGTTCAAGGCTCCCGAGAGCACCCCAGCACTACCAGGTTATACCTCATACCATGCTTTTCAGCCCCAAAACTTGGACCGAACCAGAAAAGGAGGGGAGTATCAATATTCGTCAAAGATACCCACACCTCCA
This sequence comes from Protopterus annectens, assembly GCF_019279795.1. Lineage (NCBI taxonomy): Eukaryota > Metazoa > Chordata > Ceratodontiformes > Protopteridae > Protopterus > Protopterus annectens. The sequence goes on from NC_056727.1 coordinate 218,960,157, forward strand.
GGTTGGTGGCACAGCACAAAGCATCAGAGACTATCCATGTGCAACTAACTGTGGGTAAAACTGCCTTCCAGTTTATAGCCTGCTACAGACCACCCTCCCAAACACAGGAACCCCACTTGGCCTTCCTGAGAATACTGGAAAATATGAAGGTCTCTCCAAACACCATTATATTGGGCGACTTCAACTACCCAAACATAGACTGGGAGCATTACTCTAGCTCCAACACCTAGCCCAAAGGTTCCTAGAATTTATAAACTCAAATGCTATGGAACAACTTGTTACCACTCCCACAAGAGGGAAAACATACTGGACCTGATCATCACCAACATGGGGACACTATGCTCCAGACCAGAAGTGTATCCTCACTGGTAAGATCAGACCATAAACTAATCTCACTGTATATTCACATCGACCCCACCCCTGCCCAGAAAACCACAGTGAAAAACTTCTCTAAAGCAAATTTCACACGCCTCAAAACCGAGGCGAATCCTTCAAAGCCCCGGGCCTGTGGAAAATCTGGCCCAGACTGCAGAATCCTTTATAAGCATTCTCTGAACACCTTCAGGAATGCATGGATCATCAATCCCAAATAAAACCAAGACCCAATCCTCCAAAGGCAGGCGTCCTGTCTGGTGGACCCCAGCCATAAACAAACTATACAATAGAAGGAGGAAGCTACTACATGATAGAGCAAAATCCCAAAAGGAAGGCATCTCTGATCAGTATTAGCAAAAACTACGGGCACTCATAAAATCGTCTAAGGCCAGCTTGAGAGAAAAATTGCACAGGACACTAAGGATAATCACAAGGCTTTCTTTAGTTATGTTAGGAACCTGGGTGGAATTCCCAGATATGCTCAGAATTAGTCCAAAATGACAAAAATACACCGAGCCCACAGACATTGCCAACATCCTAGCTGACAGGTTCAGTGCAAACTTCTCCCCTCTCCCACCAAAAGGACAAATATCTATCCCAACAGAGTGCTGCCCCTGACATCTCAGATGCTCAGGTAAGAGCCCTCTCCAAAGCAAAAACACAGCATCAATGGGACCAGATGGTGTCCCGGGCTGCGTCCTACATGAGCTCCAAGAAGAGCTAAACCCAAACATAAAACTACTGTTCAGTCTTAGCCTTACTACAGGATATGTACCCAAGAGTGTACAGCAACAGTGGTCCCTCTCCACAAAGGTGGTGCCCCAACGGATCCTGGAAACTATCGCCCCATAAGCCTGACTAGCTTGGTCTGCAAAGCTATGGAAAGGATCATCATGGACCTCATAAATAAAGATATTGGGGACCTACAGACACTGGATCCTACCCAGTTTGGCTTTGTTAAGGGCAGATCCTGCCTCTTAAACCTGGTCGATTTCTTTGAAACAGTCACCAAGGCCATTGACGAGGGAAGGTGGTCCACACAGCCTACCTGGACCTGCAAAGCCTTCGATACAATACCCCACTGGCATTATAGATAAGCTCACCAGCTTAAATATAAACCCTATGTCACTAGATGGGTTGCAAACTGGCTCAAGGACAGAACCCACATGGTTAGAATTGCTGGAGCCATGTCAGACTCCAAACCAGTTACAAGTGGCATCCCACAAGGCTCAGTCCTGGGACCTCTCTTGTTCGGTATATATTTCTGTGGTACAGGCCAATACGGAAGGACTGTGGCTGACCAAGTTCGCAGATGACTGCAAACTGGGCCATAATCAACTCTCCAGCCGACACAAGCATCCTCCAAAGGGCCTCATAGAAACAGACAACTGGTGCCAGAGCCATGGCCTCAAGCTAAACGCCAAAAAGTGTATAGTCATCACCTTGGCAAAAACAAAGTGCCCACAAATTACCACATAGGTGGTAATCCATTAAGTACAGAAGAAGTCATTAGGGACCTGGGGACCCAAGTTGATAGCAATCTCTCATTTGACAACCACGTGGCCAAAGTGGTTAGAAAAACATTTTATATAGCCCACCTAATCATGAAGGGATTCACATCTAGATCAGGGGAGGTCATCATACCTCTTTACTCATCCGTCATCAGGCCCGTAATTGAGTACAATGCCCCTTTTGGGATGTACCTTACCAGACACCTGCAGCAACTGGAAAGACCCCAAAAGTACCTCACCAAGAGGATCAAAGGGCTCAAACAGATGCCATATGCTGCCCGGTTAAAGAAACTCCAGCTCTACTCAGTGGTATACCGCCTGCTCAGAGGTGATCTGTGCCTGACGTATAAAGCCATGTCCAACCCAGAATTAATGGACATGCTGCACCTCAGAAAATCCAAATCCCATCGAGCTACACGCTCGAGAGACTTGAACCTCAGCACTGAAATAAATAGGACATGCTGGAGGGACAGATTCATAACCCAGAGGCTCCCTTCACTCTGGAATAAAATCCCAGTCCAGGTTAGGCAGAGTCCCACATTGACTCTTTTCAAGAGGAATCTTGATGAGTGGATGGGAGATCGTAGGTTTACCCCGGCTATCACTTCTGTGTCACTGTTAGACAGAGGCACAGTATACTAACCTCAAAAAAATGCATAGCAAAATTAATTTAAAATGGGTGGCAAAACACACTCTGGCTAGGCTTATAAATGCCCTAGGGCAGATAGCCTAGTATGAACCTATGAACCTATGAACCTATGAACCTATGACAGTGATGTCCGACACCAGCAAGGGGAATGTACTGTATCTGTGGGCTGATGTGGTTGTCTGTTTATGTATGTGGATACTGTACAGGTGACTGCTGTCATGTCGTGATATACTCAAGATGTTTAACACATCGTATGTGGTGGATTGATGTCACACCTACACAAGATGTGCACATGCCTGTAGGATGTCTAGTGTTTCACATCTGCAATATAACCATTACACAAAGGCCATAGTTGGACCATGTGGAGCCAATGTATGACAGGGTGTACACACAAGCACATCATCCTACTGTGTGTGTTGCTTCATGTCTCTGGCCATCCTCCATGGCCATGTGTGAACATGTGTTGGCCAAATGGTTGTGACGGGTGTCTATTTCACATGTCTGTGTTGTCCCATATGACATACACCCATAGATGTCATATGCTCCACTGACGACAGGGTTATGCAGACAAAGGGTGGTATGTTTGGTATGTGGGATATGTTTTTCAGGATAGTTAGGCAGTGTTGCAGCCAGCCCACTAGATGTCATGGACATGTCAGATAGCACATAACATTGTGTGACATTCATAGCAGGGGTATAATCCACACCGGTGAATCCTGTGGGCTAGCCATACTCCAACTCACTGTGTAGTACTGTTTGTATTTCCAACATGTGTAGTTCTGATCTGTAGTACATGTCCCTACAGTGAACAACACCTCCACCATTGTATGCACAGCTGTCCACACATCTGGAAATGACAGTTTGTGATGTTTCATGTCAGTGTTTCACATAGTTTGCAAGTATTGCACATGGGTAGCCATTGTGATGCATTGCATGTCCGACATGTAAATTGTGACAGGACCATACATTATGTGTGCCTGTCATAAATGGCCACATGGCAGATAGATCTGTGCATTAATATGCCTGATAAATAATAACAGTCTGTCACAGCGGAACTCCAGAGGTACCTAAATAGGAGTGACACAGCAGTATGATCATTATCCACGCCTGTAGGATAGCTACAGGGTGCAATGTGCATGTTAACACATACACCAGTACAATAGACTATACTACGGAGTATGCACATGTGTGCATACACAGAGTAGCATACTATAGTATGCGGCATGTGTGTATACATGCCTTGCATATGATGTTACATTACATATTGTACAGTGACACATGTAACTGTATGGAATATAGTTGTTATATGTGCAGTAGTGTCTTACCAGGCAACTCCAGGCTCGGTGGTTGAGAGACACCCACCTCCACGATATCAGCTAAGGCTTGTGGATGCTGTTCTGCAGGTGTCCCTAGGATTGCCAGTAGCTCCTCCGTACGTGTGAGTGGTGGCTGGGTTTGTGGCCCACCACCTGTTGCACCTTGTTCCCTGGTGATTGCATTCACACACTGTTTCACCCATCTAATTAGGTCTGTACAGTGTTTGCACACCTGCTGGTATGTGCGGTTGTGGCCACCTACATCATTAACCCTCCTGCGAAGTTCCTGCCACAGGGCATCCCACTGCTGTGCATCCTGTAACACATGGCTGAACAGTACATGATGATTATCAAGTAGGTATGGGATGAGGGCCTCATCCTCCAAGCAGGTATAAGGTGGCAGCCTTGCACATGGCATACCTGGAAGACATAATGATGGAGACAGGTCACAGTAACTCACAGAGACATACAGAGCTACAGCTGAACATGCATGTGTATCACATTTATTACAATTAAATAGTTGTTTTTGCAAATCTACATGACACTGACACCACTGACATGGTTGTGTCACACACATTTGACACTCAGTGGTGATTGGATATTATCACCTTATATGTGTGTGTCATCTGATTACATCGCTTATACTCATGTGGATGCTGTCTTGATGTGGGCATGTCTGTTTGCCTGTACTGGTGTTTTTACCTATCAGCACATGCCTGGATGTGTCCACATTAATGCAGTCGACCTTGATGCTTTGTATATGTCACATATAAAGACTTACACTGCCTTAACAGACATGACCTGTGACCCTGCAGACTTGCTCATGGAAGGTTTTACAAGTATGTGTTTTGCCATATACATCTACATGGCACTGTACAGCAGTTCAACATCCTGCCATGTATCACCTGTGTTGCACATGTGATACACATGGGACACTGGCTAGCCTGATGGTATTTGCAGGGTTGGATATCAACTATAGCATGTACGGTCAAAGTCAACTAGTAGGCTATATGCCCTGGGCCATGTATGAGCCTAGGATGAAAGGTTACCTAGCTGTAGCTGACAGGCGGGTTTCTGGGGCCAGGTCAAGCAGTGCCACATAACTGATCCACAGGGTTAATGATATATTTACCATGCGGTCACCACACCATGTCTGAAAGAGGGGCAATGTGCAGCTTTTCTGGACAGGGATGCATAGTATGGCAGGAGTATGTAAAGTGTATGGGACAAAGATCTGTCCAGCATGTGGTGATCCTTGTAGTAGGAAGGTGAATGTCCATGAAGTATATCCATGAAGTATGTGTTTGAGATCAGGATGTGTACATGTAGCATATGCAACATCACTGGGTTGGACACGGCTTTATTCAGGGTAGGCATCATGCTACATAGTGGAGATGGGGATTGGGAAGGCTGGTGTAGGCCATCTGAACATGGCCTATACCCCTTAAAGGAAATATGTGATCTGATATGGGTCACTTGAGTGTTGAGTATGGCAGAACAATGATCTCTATATTCATGGATGGCACCCTGTCATGATTAGGGTTGCCACTTACGACTACCTGACAGGTGTGGTGACGTAACTATCACAGGAAAGACAACTGCCCAGCTGCATCCCTTACACACTATCCATTATGTTGACCACTGCCTACGTGGTAGTTCATGGGTACAGGGTTATTAACATAGGGGTGACAATGCAATATATAGCTGTCAGATGGTGGCCATATGTCACACACCTCACCCACAAACTCTCTTCTGTATGTTGTCCACAATATTAATTGAGTCAGCTATTGCTACTAGGTCATAGTCATTCACATACTTCAATAGGCAGATGCCTTCTGTTAGTCTGGGTGGTATTGCCTACAATGAGGGGAAGTGCAATGAATTAACCCTGTCTAACTGTAGTTGGCACTGGTGTGATGTGCATGTATTATTCAGACACCTTCTGTAGTGCTGGTTCTGCCAGCAGTCCAGTTGCAAACACTCCTGTGACATAGGAATGTACATCTAGTATACTTAGTGTAGGTGGAACACAGTATGGGTGATGATGTCCTATGACCTGGCAAGGTTATGATATGCTGTGTGAAATCAACCTTACTGTCATCTACATCTGTACTGCTGACATCAAATAAGTTGATCAAGGTTCATGGCCTTTCAGACCAGACGCAGGGTAGTAGTGCAGTATTTCCCATTATCAGTGGTGTCTGCCCCTTTGAGGGTTGTGATAACTGTTGGTGTGCACCATTCAGTGTGTATACAGCCTGACATGAAGCTATGTTTTACATGATGTGTATGTGGAGAGAAAATTGTTTTGCCATATGTGTATGGTACAACCTGGGATGTGGACAGGTCCCATGCAGCCTGAGTGCAGCTTGTACCTGCATAGTTGTGGTTACAGGGGCTCTGTAGTGTACATGGATATATGACTGTGTACCTGTTGGGGGGACAGTGTGTTTATGTTATCCAAAACCCTATCTGGATTGCTTATTCATGCTCAGCACTTGTTCAGAACTTGTAAGCACTAAATAAGCTACTAATTACTATAGCACTCAATCTTCCTCATTACCTAGAGGTAAACAGTTTTTGTACTTTTCTCACTTGCTTTGAGAAAAACAGCTCTCGTACTCACTTTCCTCACTTATCTAGAGGAAAATAGTTTTTTTATTCAGCCATGTCCAAAGGGTCAGCTCCCAGTGTTCTCTTTCCTATCTATCTGATGAATCTGGGCATCTTGAGGCAATGTAGAAATTGCCTCATGTACACAGACAACCCTCTCCTCCTACCACCCAACACTACAACCTGTGAGAGATGCACTTATCTAGCCAAACTGGAGGCAAAGCTCTCTCCAACCAAGACTGAACTTGACAGTCAAGAGGAGAATGTAAACACCTGCATCACACCACACTCATCACATAGTCTCACTAAATCTACACCACCAAAATCCACACATAGTAACACAAAAACATTCGTGGAGGCTCTCAATAATAATCTGCTCAAGCAACAGAGACCTCCAAAGCAGAAAAGCAAGCAACCTCTACCCCCAACACAACCCAAATGACACATAGCCCACAAACACGGTGTGCCACTGAACCACAGCCCATAAGGCAAAAACAACATACCCAACACACTAGTCATAGGTGACTATAGTCAGGCACACTGATGTCTCACTCACCAGGCTAAACAAGGAGAAGGTTACTGTCAGCTGCCTGTCAGGTGCCAGGATCCACCACATAACCCACACACTCAAATCACTCCAGAACAAGTGCAGATATGACTCTGTCATTGTCCATGTTGGTGAGAATGACCTGAGTCATACCTCCCTGGACTACATGAAAAGAGACATGGAAGAGCTCTCCGATCTTGTAGCCCAGGCAGGTATGACCCTACTCCTGAGTAGCATTCTGCAATTGCCCAGAATAATACTGCAGTACAAGGACAAAATGATTGACTTAAACAATTGGCTAAGCTTCTGGTGTCATTCTAAGGAGATCCAGTATCTGTCTGCCTGGGATGACATGGTCAACAGACCACGATGCTTTGCACAGAGATGGCCTGCACCTGTCACCCCTAGGATTCTGAACACTGGCTAAGGCTCTTGCCACCCCTATAGTGCCTTTTTTAGGCAAGGTACAAATGACAAATTCACCACCATAATAGGAACAGGCAAGCAAAAACTGAGGGTAATGCTACTCAATGCTAGAAGTCTAAATTCAAAATGTACTCGCTTGAGGTACTCCTTAAAATGGAGAACATCGATATCTGTGCAGCGATTGAGACCTGGTTCAAGGCTTCAGAGAGCACCCCTGCACTACCAGGCTATAACTCATACCACACTTTTTAGCTGTGTAACCTGGACTGGAATACCAAAGGCGGAGGTGTCTACCTACTCATTAAGGATATCCACAGCTCCAGGCTAGTTGCTCAGCATAATGCATCCGAGGTTATCCAAGTGTAACTAACTCTGGGCAGAACTGCAATCCAAATTGTAGCTTGCTACAGATCCCCCACCATACCCCAGGATTCCCACTCCTCTTTTCTTGATATACTGGAAAATATTAGGGTTCAATCAAAACCCTAATAATGGGCGATTTTAACTACCCCACCATTAACTGGAAAAACTACTCATGTACCAACTCCATCACTCAACGCTTTCTGGAATTCATAAATTCCAATGCCCTGGATCAACTTATCCACACCTTCACCAGCGGCAACAATATCCTAGACCTAGTCATTACAAACATGAGTAACCGATGTTCCACACCTGAAGTCAACTCCTCATTGGTCTGATCCGACCATAAGCTAATCACCCTAGATATCCACATCCCGCCCGACCCCCCATTAAGGAAATCATGGTAAAAAATTTCTCCAAAGCCAACTTCATGCTTCTTAAGACAGAAGTGGTGAACTTCATGACACCTTTGCAGATGGACAATACAGTTACGACTACTGAATCCTACACAAATGCACTCTATAAGCACTTACACGAGTGCATGGATCGTGCTATCCCAAACAGAACCAAGATGCTATTTTCCAAAGAAAAGGAAGCCAATCTGGTGGTCCCCTGCCATAAACAAAGCTAGCTACAAAAATAAAATTGCCACTGAATCCAAGGACAACCACAAAGCATTCTATAGCTATGTCAAGAATCTCAATAGCAACACCCAGATCTGCTCTGAGTTACAGCACAATGGCATGAAAATTACAGAACCAACTGATATTGCAAACATCTTGGCAGATAGGTTCAGTGCCCACTTTACCCCCCTCTCACCCGCTTAAGGGCCCATATCTATACAGGAAAAATGCAGAGTCCCTGTAATCAAAACTACACAGGTAAAAGCTGCACTCTCTAAATCCAAAAACACAGCATCCATGGGACTGGACAACATTCCAGGCTGTGTTTTACATGAACTTCAGAACGAACTGGCTCTCCACCTAAGCACCATGTTCAATCATAGCCTCACATTAAGCTTTGTGTCCAGTGAATGGCGCACAGCAACAGTTATCCCACTCCACAAAGGGGGAGCGACCACTGATCGCAGGAACTATCGCCCTATTAGCCTGATGAGCCTGGTCTGCAAGGCCATGGAATGTATCATCATGGAACTCATAAACAAAGACATTGGTAACCTCCAAACTCTGGACCCCACCCAGTTCGGGTTTGTGAAAGGCAGATCATGACTCCTGAATGTGATCGACTTCTTTGAGGCAATAACCAAAGCCATAGACGAGGGTAAGGTGGTTCACACAGCCTATCTTGACCTCGCCAAGCTTTCAACACCACCCCCCATTCTGGAATTATAGCTAAACTAATTAAACTAGGTATAAATCCCTACATCACAAGATGGGTTGCCAAATGGCTCACTGACAGAACCCACACTGTAAAAGTTGCAGACTCCAAATCTGACTTCAAACCAGTGACAAGTGGAATACCACAGATTTCAGTCCTGGGACCTCTCCTGTTTGGTATCTACTTCTCTGAAGTACAGGCTAAAACAGAAGGCCTCTGGCTGATGAAGTTCACAGATGACTGCAAACTAGGAGCCATAGTCGAGTCCCCAAATGATGTGGACATCCTACAGAAAGGCCCTACTGAGACAGATGCCTGGTGTCAGAGCCATGGCCTCAAGCTCAATGCCAACATCATCCCCTTTGGTAAAAGCAATGTACCCATGAACTACCACATAGGCAGCAGTCTGCTTAATACCGAATGTGTGATAAGAGACCTTGGGACCCAGGTGGACAGTAGTCTCTCCTTTGATAATCACATCGCCACACTAGTCAGGAAGTCCTATGTGGCATACCTCATCACAACAGGGTTCTCATCCAGGAAAAAAGAGGTCATTGTTTCCCTCTACTCGACACTCATTAGACCCATTATAAAGTACAACGCCTCTTTTGGAATGTACCTCACAAGACATCTGCAGCAGCTGGAAAGGCCACAGAAGTACCTCACAAAGAGGATTACTTACCTCAAACAGATGCCCTACACTGACCATCTCAAAAAACTCCAGCTTTACTCCATAGCATATCACCTACTCTGAGGTGATCTCTGCCTAACATATAAAGCTATGTCAAACCCAGAGCTGTTGGACATGCTACACCTAAAGAAATCCAAATCCCTCCGAGCTACATACTCTAGGGATCTAAATCTTGTCACCACAATAAACAAGACATGCTGGAGGGATAGATTGCTGTCCCAGAGACTTCCCATACTCTGGAACAAGCTACCCATCTATGTCAAGCAAAATTCCTCATTAGCACTCTTCAAGAAAAATCTTGATGAGTGGATAGGAAATAGGAAATACACCCCGGGGATCACTTCTGTGGCTCTGCTCGACAGTGGCACAGGAAAATAATTTTCTTGGGTGGCGTAAGCCAGGGAACCTTGCTGGCTAGGCTTACTTACGCCCTTGGACCAATAGCCTAGTACCTACCTATGAACCTATAAAATGTGTGTGCATGTGTTTCTGTATATAGGTGTGTGTGTGTGTGTGTGTGTGCATTTAAACACAGTTAAGTACTTCTGAGTTCCCTTTCTTAGTGTTTTAATGCAAGGGCACATAGTAAATGTATGTTAAAGTAAATTCAGCTGTATATTATGGTTGGATACTAACAATGTAAGGACTGACTCAAAGTCAGTGGAAATCTCTTACAGTGAATCTGCATGTACCAGATATGCACCCCTCTGAAAGGATGTCATAAAAAAAAAAAAAGCATAAAAGACCTTTTTATGAACAGTATCAGTGCACCTAGTTGATAGTGTTACCACTTGTGTTTCTGCAGTTTTGGCCTGTGTGTGTGTTTGTGTGTGTGTGTGGGGGGCTTGAAAATGGTAAATGCATCGATACTTTACAAGAAAAAAAATATTTTCTGACTTTTCTCTAAAAGTCACAGAAATCTTTGCTACTACTCAAGTTATCTTAACACAAACTATTCTAAATAACATTTAAAACTTAGAATTTCAATACTGCGTTGCTGCTTATGTAAATTTGTCAGAAGAGGTGGCAACTGCCTTTAAATCCCTGACTGATCTAATTGCTTTGTTCTGTTATGAAGGGGGAAGTTCTCCTCCCTCTGCAGTAAAAACAGTGGAAAACAGATCAACAGCTTTCTGTCTTTTTTTATATCAGCTGCTGTGTTCCTGACAATAGCAGGATTAATTGCCCATCTAAGACTGACAGCAGTACCTGACAGGGTAAACTACAGATTTAACTGTGTCTATGATATGTCACGCAGGTGGAGATGAATTTCTCTGCAGAGTATGTGAGACGTTGAGTTAAAAAAAAAGTAGATGGGCTTTCCCTTCCTTTGACTCCAATACAAGAAAATAAAAGTTTTAAAAAATACAAGCAGGTTTCAGGTACCTACACAATGCTGGAACCATATTGTAGGGAGAAAAGAAACCTAATGATTGAGTTCAACTGTATGAGAGGGTGGAGTTTTCCTTTAACTCATTCACTCCAATGGAGCTCAGGAAGTTTGCACTGTAACTTCCAATGGGCGGAGCCTAAGCCTTTTGACAGAATCAAATTTTGTCCTCACATTTCAAACAAATGTTCATATCTCTGGAACAATCGGGGTTAGGAAAGAAGTGTAAATGGCAAACTCTTCAGCACAAACTATTTTATAGTGGTAATATTCTTTAGGGTCTGCCTCACAGCAAGAGGTTCTCGGGTTCGATCCTCGGCTGGGGTGCCTTCTGTGTGGAGTCTGCATGTCCTCCCTGTGGTCACGTGGGTTTCCTCTGGGTGCTCCAGTTTCCTCCCACATCCCAAAAGACATGCTGCAGGTGGATTGGACACTCTAAATTGGCCCTAGGTGTGAATGTGTGTGTGTGTGTGTGTGTATGTGTGTGTGTGTGTGTGTGTGTGTGTGTGTGTGTGTGTGTGTGTGTGTGTGTGTGTGTGTGTGTGTGTGTGTGTGCCTTCTGTGGCAGGTTGGGCGCCGGGCTGGCAACTCCACACTGTAAAACTCCACTGCCAATCATGAGCGGACAAGTGATCCGCTGTGGCGACTCCTAACCGGGAAAAGCCGAAAGAAGAATATTCTTTAGGTTCTAGGTCTTAAACTGAATTTATAAGTCACAGTTAACACAGTAACTATTATGTTTGTAATATTTTGTAAACAACGTATAATATCTCGGCAACCACTCAAGTTGCACACATACTCTCAGCAGCATTTTATTCATCTAGCTGAAAGCTTTTATATGAGGCTAAGGAGTTCTGTCTGTGTACTTCATTGCTGTGATACTTCAAAAAATTTGAAAATTATATAGGTTCATTGGTAGGTACTAGGCTATTGGCCCTGGGGCCTATACAAGCCTAGCCAAAAAGGTACCCTGGCTTTGCCACCCAAGAAAATTATTTTCCTGTGCTCCTGTTAAGCAGAGCCACAGAGGTGATCCCCAGGGTGAATTTCCTATTTCCCATCCAGTTATCAAGATTTTTCTTGAAGAGTGCTAATGAGGAGCTTTGTTAGATATAGATAGGTAGCTTGTTCCAAAGTATGGGAAGTCTCTGGGACAGGAATCTATCCCTCCAACATGTTCTGTTTATGTGGTAACAAGGTTTAGATCCCTAGAGCGTGTAGCTCGGAAGGATTGGGATTTCTTTAAGTGCAGCATGTCCAACAGCTCTGGGTTTGACATAGCTTTGTATGTTAGGCAGAGATCGCCTCTGAGTAGGCGATATGCGATGGAGTAAAGCTGGAGTTTTTTGAGATGGTCTGCGTAGGGCATCTGTTTGAGGCTGGTAATCCTCTTTGAGAGGTATTTCTGCGGCCTTTCCAGTTGGTTTAGATGTCTTGTGAGGTACATAACAAAAGGGGCGTTGTACTTTATAATGGGTCTAATGAGTGATGAGTAGACAGGAACAATGACCTCTTTTTTCCTGAATGAGAAACCTTTTGTGATGAGATGTGCCACATAGAAGGATTTCCTGACCACTGTGGTGATGTGTTATCAAAGGAGAGACTACTGTCCACCTGTGTCCCAAGGTCTATTATCACACTTTCGGTGTAAAGTAGACTACCATCTATGTGGCAGCTCATGGGTACAGAGTTTTTACCAAAGGGGATGACAATGCACTTTTTGGCATTGAGCTTGAGGCCATGGCTTTGACACCAGGCATCTGTCTCAGTGAGGCCCTTTTGTAGCATGTCCACATCATTAGGAGTTTCAATTATGGCTCCTAGTTTGTAGTCATCTGCGAACTTCGTAAGCCAAAGACCTTCTGTGTTAGCATGTACTTCAGAAAAGTAGATACCAAAGAGGAGAGGACCCAGGACTGAACCCTGTGGTACTCCACTTGTCACTGGTCTGAAGTCGGATTTGGAGTCTGCTACTTTCACAGTGTGGGTCTGTCAGTGAGCCAGTTGGCAATCCATCTTGTGACATAGGGATTTATACCTAGATATCTATATAAATTAATATAAAAACAACAGTTAATATTTATTTACCTGCACTTGACAGAGGTCAAATATTAACGCAGTTGAGTTTGCCACTGTGTACACTTTAAGATAAAATATTTTAAAACCTTGTACTTAACATGGTTTTTGCATTATTGATGCAAATATGAGCAAGCAATATTTGATGCTTAGAGGCATTAGTAGGAGTTAACTTCAGATGCACCTGGAGGTGTCACTTGGATGTAATGAGTTAAATCAAACTGGGGCAGGTAAATCTGGACTGCAGAATGGTGCTGAAACTAGGCTTCAAAACAGGTTTATACTAGGGAAAGCACTACAACTGAGAGTTGTGTTTCTCACTGCAATTACTGAGGTAGCTTGTTCCAAAGTGAAATCAAACTGTCAGGCTACGGGACAGTCCAGATGTGGTGCTATAGCTTGCTCTGACTAGTGCTTTAGACTGTATGTGTCTGTGTGTGTGCATGCATGCATGCACGTGGCTGTGTGTGCACACATATGTGGATATGCATACATTTGTGTGCATACATAAAAAAGCTCCCCCTCTATTTTTACTGAAGCACTTCCACATCGCACCATTTCACAGCCTGAGCACAAGTTACTGTAAACCCCAATGTAACACCACACTGAAGGGAGTACTGCTTTAGCTGTATCTACACTGATAGAGATGATGAAGCAGTCATCAGTGTAGAACAGTGGTTGTGGTAAAGAAAGTTCTAATATTAAAGGCAGAACAACAGCATTGGAATCCAAGAGCTTGATTTTAGGCTGTTTCACATGAAAAAACAAAAATGAAAACAGGAAACAGCCTTACTTCTTTCAAACTCCTGTGGGGAAAATTGCTATTACTGATGGATGTGTAAATAGGTGGTTTGATTCACTGACATTAAAGTAGTGGCCTATCCACAGAAGCTCATCCAAAGTAATTTTTTTCTACTGGTAACCGATAAGAAATAATGCTACAGGGAGGTCCAGCAAAGGACCAGTTTGCTACATAATACTTCACCATTTTTATTTGTCAATTTCTTCTACTACATGCATGAAACAGATCGAGCTAAAAGAGTCAAAAGCTTACAGAACGCCTGCCTAAAGACAGCCTGCTGGGAAATATTGATTCAAACATAAAGGCATTACATCTATCAGGTAACAGATAACATCTGCACTCCCTTTACACTTCAAAAGAAATGTATGTACTCAATATTCATAGGTTCATAGGTGTGTACTAGGCCAATGGCCCTGGAGCCTTTACAAGCCTAGCCCATAGAAGTGCCCTGGCATCATGCCGCCATTAGTTCCTAGTGCCTCTATCAAGTAGAGCCACTGGACAGATCCCCGGGGTGAGCTTTCTATTTCCCATCCACTCATCAAGATTTCTCTTGAAAAGGGCCAGTGAGGTGCTCTGCTTGACATGTATGGGAAGTCTATTCCAGAGCATGGGCAGTCTCTGGGTTATGAACCTGTTCCTCCAGCATTTTCTGTTGATTGTGGTAATAAGGTTGAGGTCCCTGGAGCATGTGGTGTGAAGGGATTGGGGTTTCTTTAGGTGTAACATTTCTAATAGGGCTGGGTCAGAGATGGCTTTGTAAGTCAAGCAGAGCTCACCTCTTAACAGATGATATGTTGTGTCTTTCGGCTTTTCCCGGTTAGGGGTCGCCACAGCGGAACTCCAGCCTGCTAATGATTGGTAGTTGAATTTTACGTGCCGAGTTACCAGCCCTGATGCACAACCTTCAATGAAGGTACGCCCATTGATGCATGTCTCCACGCAGAAGACAGTCTAGCTGAGAATTGAACCGGACAGCGTCTTACTGTGAGGCGACAATGCTACTGCAGTACCACCACCGCTGATGTGAGACAGAGAAAAGCTGGAGTTTTTTGAGTCTGTCCATGTAGGGCATGTGTTTAAGGCCTAGGATCCTCTTCATGAGGTACTTTTGAGGCCTTTACAGCTGTTGCAGGTGTTTAGTGAGGTACATGCCAAATGGGGCATTATACTCGATGATTGGTCTAATGAGGGAAGAGTAGAGCGAGATGATGAGCTCTTTCATCCTGGCTGCAAAACCCTTGGTAATGAGATGTGCCACATAGAAGGACTTTCTGACTACAGTGGCAATGTGATGGTTGAAGGAGAGGTTGTTGTCAACCTGTGTCCCCAGATCTCTTGTAACACCTTCAGTGTTCAGTGGGCTACCATCAATGTGGTAATTAGTGGGAACTGAGTTTTTCCCAAAGGGAATGATGACGTATTTTTTGGCACAAAACATAAGGCCATGGTTTTGACACCAGTCATTGGTCTCAGTGAGGCCTTTCTGTAGGATGTCTACATCACTTGAGGAGTTAATGGCTCCCAGCTTGCAATCGTCGGTGAACTTGGTCAGCCAGAGTCCGTCCGTGTTGGCCTGAACTTCTGAGAAGTAGATGCCAAACAGGAGAGGACCCAGGACTGATCCCTGTGGGACTCCACTCGTGACTGGTCAGCAGTCTGACTTGGGAGTCTGCTACTTTCACACTGTGGGTTTTGTCTGTGAGCCAATTTGCAACCTACCTAGTGATATAGGGGTTGATGCCGAGTTTGATGAGTCTATCAATAATTTCTGAGTGGGGAATGGTATCAAAGGCCTTGGCCAGATCAAGGTAGGCTGTATGAACTGTCTTGCCCTCATCTACAGCTCTGGTGACTAGCTCAAAGAAGTCAACCAGGTTGAGGAGGCATGATCTAACCTTTACAAAATCAAATTGCATGGGATCCAGAGTTTGTAGATTCCCTAAATCCTTGTTAATAAGGTCCATGATGATGTGCTCCATAGCCTTACATATCAGACTTGTCAGGCTAATGGGGTGATAATTCCTAGGGTCTGTAGTTGCTCCTTCTTTATGGAGAGGGATGACTGTAGCAGTGCGCCATTCTGTAGGGACAAAGCCTGAGGTGAGGCTGTGACATGAACAGGGCACACAGGTGTGGTGCCAGTTCACTTTGTAGTTCATGTAAAACACAGCCAGGGATATTGCATGGTTTTCACCAGCAAATGAGGTAATTAGCATTCTGCACGGCTTTCCATGCAGGAACAGTGTCGGAAGTCTCATGCACGTCAGATCAGCTATTATTCAAAAGGGGGGGGGTTTGAAGAGGGTGTGCCAGAATCTTAGCCAAAATTTTTATTTCTATATTGGTAAGAGAGATACCTTGGGATTCATTAAACTTTTTTTCCATGCAGGAACAGTATAGCAACTCCTGCATGGAATATGGCCACTGAGTGATTCAAGAAACAGCTGATCTGATGTGCACGAGCCTTCCGACACTGTTCCTGTATGAAAAGCCATGCAAAATGCTAATTATCTCATTTTCTTGTGAAAACCATGCAAATGAGATGAATTAGTGATTCAGGAAGCAGGCATGCATTTGCGCAGAAACAGTGCTAGCTTCAGAAATGTTTTTGGTTAATAACCAAACACATTTTTGCAAATAGCAAAATGGAGGCATGACAGCTCAAATAAAACCATGTACTATAAAATGGGTCTATATTATCCCAGCAAAAGTTGCATTGTGCGAATACGAAATGAGCAACACAAACACATCAAAATTCATTTGAGCATTTTGATGTATTTGTCATAGGGCAAGGATGTAGTTGGCCAACGAGCTGGAGTTGCCCTTTCTGTTGCTATAGTGCGATCTCGGATTTGGTATATTTAGTTGGGGGGTGTGGGGCACAGCCCCCATGTTGGGGGGTTGAGGGGCGAAGCCCCCCATCTATTTATGATTTTAATTTAGGTTTTTTCCATAGGAAAAAATTTGATTTCACGGTTGTTCGTGATTTCCAGCTTTCGTGCATTATGTATCGACTTTTATGTAGTCGCACATATGTACTTTCTCTTGGATAATACAGACGCCTATAAACATTAGGCATGCCAGTGGTCAAATATATGGCCAATGGCATGGGAAAGTGTTTAATTTAATTAAAAAATCAAAGTAGGTTTTTTTTGGCTGATCTTGGCCATTTAAGCATAGGGCGGTGGTGCGCAAATGGGATCATGCCGAAAATAAAAAATTAAAAAAAAAATGTAAAATCTCAATTTTAGGGGAAATCTGCATTTTTCCATTATAGTCAATGGCATGCAGAATCAAAACATTACCAGGGAACACTTATTGTCAAGGGGAAAGGCTCTGTGTCAGAGCAGTAACTATGGACTAAGGCAGTGGGGTATGCAAATGAGGGAAAATTTACTGAATCATTCTAAGTCCACACACTGTACCAAACCATGTAGGTACTAGAACAGGAGAGTGTAGGCAGGAGGAGCAGCTAACATGAAAATGGGGTGTGTCATGCCTGCTGTAAGCACACTGGAGCTCTGTTGCCTAGGTTTGCACTTAGCTAAGCACAGCTAAGCAAGGGGGTGTGTCTCAGCCTGTAATGTCTTATACCATGAATTGAAGATCATGTTCGCATCCAGGGAGGGCCATTTCTGCTAAAATGTGTTTACCTTAGCTAAACGGGTGTGCACAGCATGCACTGGGACTTAAACAAAAAAAAAACGGAAATATCAGCACTGTTTACATTTAGGCAGTGGCTTTGCATGCCGCGCCTCGGGACTTAAACGGGGCAGAGATGGGAAGGGGAAAAGAAAAGGGAAATAGCAAAATATAGCCACTCAAATACAAGTAAAATAGCTGGCAGATGGAATGTCTCAAAGTCAGCCAATCACACAGGCAGCATCTGCAGCACACCACTATAAACTATGCAAACACCTTCCAGTCTGTTTTTTCCGACAAACTCTGCACCATAGTTGTACACATATGGGGGAATTTTAACTGACAAAACTAGCAAAAAATGTTAAGGGCTGCTGTCACTTTGATCTATCAGTATGTTCAGAAGGCCGAGGGTGCTGAGGAGGATAATGCTGACAACCAGCTCAGACCGAGGAGAAGTGTTCAGACCCAGGGTAACCTACCAGGAGGTACATGATCTGGAGATAATAGAGCGCTACAGGGTAGACAGGGACATACTTCAGCAACTCATTGAGCTGTGATGGCCTCACCTCAGACCCAGAACCAACAGAGGAGAACCCATCCCAGTGGATACCAAGGTATGTGTACCCTTAAGAATACTTGCTACAGGTACTCTCCAAAGACCAACTGGGGATATCATGGGGATCTCACAGTCATCTGCGTTCAGGATACTCCACCAGTTTCTGAATGCCATGTGACTGCATGCCTCTGAGCACATTTACTTCCCTAGCACCCATGAGGAAAGGACCAGCAATATGCATCTCTTCCACAGTGTAACAGAATACCCAGAGGTACTGGGTGGTATAGACTGCACACACATCCACATCAAAGCCCCACCTGGTGACCAGGGTAGTGTCTACCTAAACCGCAAGGGGTTCCACTCCATCAACTGCCAGGACGTGTGCGATGCCCAGGGCATTATCATGAATATGTGTGCTGGCAGCCCTAGAAGCTAGCACGTCTCCCACATCTGGCATTTGTCATAGCTGTACCAGGCATTTGCCAGTGGGAACATCCCATATGGCCATTTGGTGGGGGATGCTAGCTACGCACTGGAGTCATGGCTGATGACACCCATCAGAAATGCACACACACACACACACACACACACACACACACACACACACACACACACACACACACACACACACACACACACACACAAGAACACCATAATGAGGCACACGCACAGACCAGGATCATTATTGAGCATATGTTTGGGATGCTCAAGTCACAGTTCTGCTGCCTTGACATATCCAGTGGAGCCTTGCAGTACTCTCCAGCCACATGTGCACACATGTTCATAGTATGTGTCATGCTGCACAATATGATCCTGTGGAAACAGCTGCAGCAGGAACAAAACAGGGAAGGCCCACACAGCCCCTCACCATTGCCAAGGTCTCCACAGAGGGACTCGGAGGAGGATCATCCTGAGCCTGCCCCTGTAGGCAGATGGAGGTGTGTCCATTATGCTGTCCTTGGCAAAGAAGCAAAGCATAGCACATAGACTGACACCGTAGGGCCCAAGGGACTGATACCTCTCTCTGACTCGCACACACAGTAAAATGGATGCCAAGCATCACATCACCTATGAAAAAGCCAAAAGTCACACAACTAGGAAATCCAAAATGTAGCAAGCGATAAAATAGTAACCACAAGTGAAACTGGAGACAAAATATAATCCATCCGTTTATTTCAAATGGTAAGCACTTTCATCAGGTTTAAAATCACCAAACTTCCACAGACATCATGAAATAATTTGAATGACCAAATATACCTATGTCATAAAATGCAGAAGCCAATCAAATCATGAAATAATCCCACATGATATTTGAAAAAATTGTTGCAGAAATACAACCCAATATTTATATCCTAACATCATATAAAAACATCCATTTGCAATGTTTACCTTATAAAATAAGGCCAAATGATATAAACAAAATACAAAATATACCATGTATAGGCAGTGTACTGCATGCATCCAACATAGTCAGCCCTCAAGCACTGTCCTCACAACTGCCTCAGGTACAAGGTAAGTCAGTCTTCTTAACAATAAATGAATGGAGTAGAATGTTCTGATAGCATATCTATGGTATTGATGCAAGTATGCAAGGGAATGGGTGGCTTACTGGGATAGCAGCAGGCAACTGACAGCTTCGTGGGACAGCAAGAAGTGTATGCCCAGTACTGGCTTACCCACACTATGCAGTACCACCCTAGTTGACAAATACTACGGCAGTATATGTGTTGAGCCAAATAACTGGGGGGGGTCATAGGTCACATGCATGGATGTCAAAGTGGGGGCCCCATACTCAACCCCAGCCTCACCCAACAAATCAGCTGTAGAAAACCATACAGAAATGTCTGGCAAAGGCCACCACATGACGACATCTATGAAATTCCTACCTACAGACTTACACAGTGATATCACAGCAGGTCTGGCAGTGGCAGTATGGCTCTGAAAGGTAAGAAGTCTGAAACTAAAAATGTTTATGCCAGAACAATCTGACCTGTGGTTGATACTGTTATGCCTGTAGTCTCAAAGATAGGGCATACCACTATGCTAAATGGGACCAAAATGTTAAGTAAATATCAGCACAGTCTCTGCAAATGTGTATTGTGTACAATTGTGTCACACCTCCCCCATAGTCCCATAGAAATGCAGTAACATGTCCCTAGATTTAAGGAGCATCCAGCTGTCAACTAGAGTGATGGCTCAACACAAACAGAAAGCAACTGTCAGTAACACCCAGTCAACTTACTGGTGCCAACCCAGGGGTGTCCACTGCGGTCTGGGAACATATGATCATCAGAATGCACGCCTTGCTACAGATGGCTTGCATCTGTCATACCTGGCCTACAGGACTTTGGCAAATGCCCATGCCTCACTCACAGTGCTTGTTAGGGAATGTCATGGGGTCCATAACACCAACATAACACAGTCTACAAAATGCAAAGAAAGGCCATGCTGTCAACTGCTAGGAGAAAACCTGCCGGCCTCAGAGAGACAGAAATCTGGACAAAGCCATGAATAATGGGATGATAAAGGTCCAAAGAGAAGGACACCTTTGAAATACTGCTCTAATAATGTTAGAAAGTTGATGGAATGATTGTATTAGCATGGAATGTCTGAAGGGTATGAAGTCTAAAACTGCAATGCCAATTGTCAGTAATATCTGACTTCAACCCTGAGTGACATGCAAAATACTTTTCCTTGAAAACCACACTCATTTGGGCAACCAACCAGATATATGAGTCATGACTCTGGACATTCTGTGATACTCTGTACAGTCGACAGGCAAGGCTACAAGTCTAAACATGGGAATGCACTCACTGCAGGCAGTCCTAACCCTGGAAGGTGGTTAGATGTCTGCACCCACAGAACCCTGGCCCACAGCCATGGGGTGTAACACACCTTTCCCTGAGTACCCATCCTATGCAAATTCCTGACCCCAAATGTGGCCAGCCAAGCAAAATGAGGCGAGCCATACATATATGTGAGACACCCACACCTCCAGGTTGGTCAAACAGTCTGACACACACAAGACCCTCCAAGTACAGTCAACCTTTGAGAAGACCCCTATGCAAAGTACTGGTAGCTATGGGCCAACATATCTGACCCAGGACACCCCCCACACATATCTTATCCCCTACAAATCTATCTGGAGTCTGCCTGTCACCCTGATCCTACCTGACATATATTACCCAACCCTGGACTGGAAATCAGACCATGCCAGAACAGAATTGCACAGAGATTCCACCATTGTAATATATCACCAAGGTTCTGGACCATTTCCGCAGCTCCAGCAGTCAACTGGTTGTAGGCACACCTCTCAACAGGCTGGATTGTGCAAGAATGCGTAGTATTTGGCCCATAATATTGGTGTGTGCATCATCCATCCTGTATTCCTCTGGTGAATCACTGTGATGATCTGAGGAGGTATGTCATGAGGTACTGAAACAATACATGACAGTGTCAAACATCATTTATGTCAGATGTCTGCTAAAACAAACCCTGTAACCCTAGCAACCCATACATTACTGATAGAAATAATCACAATCACCATTGTCTCCCCATTTTGATATCCTGCACCAACAGGTTAAGAGGTATGGCTGTAGCATAAAACAAACAGGACTGGAGTACGACAATCCCTGGAATGGAGTCCCACATTTACTATAGAAGGTCACACTGGGCATACTCATACACTTAGAGAATTGTCAGTAGGATCTAGGAATTAACAGGTCTTTCCCACCCAGTGCACTTCCCACTGTCCTTCTTTAGCAGTCCTGCAGATAACAGTCACCTTAGAAGTCCCTTTTGTCAGGTCTCAGCCCTATAAGCTCTGTGATGCATGCGATAACTGAGTAACACTATAGTAGAAATAACTAGTTATGTGGGAGTTCTAATCTCAGTTCTGGCAAATGTGTGTGTAAGTGTGTATATATGTAGGTTAAAGTATTTTGTGGCCTCTCTTACCCAGTACATCACCCATTGCCATACTTTACAAGGGTTGGTGATGTTCCTCACCTTAGAAGTAGCTTTGGACAACTTTAATAAGCTCCTTGGCGCATGTGATTAATACGTAACACTGTAGTAGCAATAAATAGCTAGGTAGGGGTTCTAATCTCAGGCCTGGCAAATGTGTGTGTGTGTGTGTGTGTGTGTGTGTGTGTGTGTGTGTGTGTGTGTGTGTGTGTGTGTGTGTGTGTGTGTGTGTGTGTGTGTGTGTGTGTGTGTATGTATCTGTGCAAGAACAGTATCCTGTCTGTGGGTGGGTTGTTGTGTTTGTGTGAGAACCATATACATTGGGGGGTGGGTTTTGCTACTTTTTGCTGTTGCCCACCCAGTACATGTCCCAGTGTTCACATTACAAGGCCCACAGTTGTCATCCACTGTAGATGGACCTGTAGACACTCTGCAACCCTATAAGAATTGTGCCATGTGCAATAACTATGTGACAATATGGAATAGATAAGATAGGCAGCAAATCTAATCCTTGGATATCACTCCCCACTCAGGAATCATACACAAACACATTCAGGTAGGCAGCAACCCCTCAGTAGGTGGCCTGCAAACTGGCTCACAGATAGAACCCACAATGTGAAAGCAGCAGACTCCATGTCAGACTGCTGAACAATCATGAGTGGAGTCCCACAGGTTGTGGACCTGGTTCCCCTCATGTTTGGGGTCCACACCTCTGAGGATCAACCCAATACAAAGGCACCCTGGCTGACAATGTTTGTAGATGAATACAAGGTGGGTGCTATTATTAACCCCCATGTGAGGTTGACAGCCTTCACAAAGGCCTCTCTGAGACCTATAACTGTTGTCAGAACCCTGGACATAAGCTAATGCCAGATGATGTGCTGCCATCCCCTTTGGGTATGACATGGTTCCCATAAAGTAATACATTAATGGTAGTCCACTGAAAAGTAATGTTGGTATAAGGGAACTGGGAACACAGGTTGACAGTGAGCTCTCTGTTGACCACCACAGTGCCACTGCCTTCCAAAAGTCCTTCCATGTGTCACTTCTCCTGACTAAGGTTGTTGAATCCGGGAAGTAAAAGGACAGTGTTTCCCTGTACTCTCCCCTCTATAGGCCAGTCAATGTGTACTATGGTCCATTCATCATGAACCCCACTGGACACCAGCAACAACAGGAGAGGCTGCAAATGTACCTCACAAAGAGGATCTTAGGTACTACACACTTGCCCCATACAGACAGACTCCAACAACCCCAATGAATCTCTGTCTCATATTGGCTACTTAGGTGCAATCTCTGCCTGACATGCACAGCCATGTCAGATCCAACACCATCAGGAATGCTACATGCAAAGAAACCAATCTGTCCACACAACATGTCTCAGATACCTCAACCCCATCCTCACAATCAACAGGACATGCTGGAGGGACAGGTTCACAACCCAGAGACTGGCCATGCCATGGAATAGATGTCACATACATGTCAAGCAGAGCACATCACTGGCCATCTTCAAAAGAAATCAGGAGGAGTGGATGGGGAGTAGAATACCCAACCTGGGGATCACTCCAGTGACTATACTCAGTAGACACACTGGGGAGTATCATCAGGTGGCATAATGCCAGTGTATTCCCATGGGCTAGCCTTGTAAAGCCTCCATGGCCATTTGCCATGTACACACCTATGAATCTTTGAACCTATGGATCTCAGTACTGTCAAGTGTGTGTGTGTGCGTGTGTGTGTGTGTGTGTGTGTGTGTGTGTGTGTGTGTGTGTGTGTGTGTGTGTGTGTGTGTGTGTGAACAGTATTCTCCGTGTGTTTTGTTGACACAATATCCTCTGGGGTTGAGGGAATTAGCAATCTGGAGTGTGTTCCACCCACCACACTTACCATTGTCCACTCTACTAGAGCTGATGTCAACCACCATAGACTTAGATACAACTCCTCAGTCCTATAAGCTGTGAGACACATGCAAGAACTGTTACACAGACCTGGGAAATGTGTGCAGATACAGCTGTACCTCAGCAATGACATGGTCGATGTGTTACAACACTGCCATACCCCTCGTTAGTGATGTCTGCAGGGCTACATCCTGCTGACATACAGACACCTGGAACAGAAACAAAATACAGCCTGTTCCATGCCACCATACACCAACTGTCCATTATCTGTGACCACTGGTGATGGGGTATGTGTGGGCATTGTGACTGTGTGTGGGGATGGGGTTGACAACAGTGGGATCCCAACCGACGGCACAGATTTAGATCTTGACAACCCCACCTGTGCCTCATTATCATCATGGTCAGAGTCTGCAGAGACACTAACATCAGTATCAGAGCAGGAGGGACAGCAGCCACCATGTCCACCTGTGAGGGAAAAACAACATATGTAACTTACTACTAGCAGTACACACACACACACACACACACACACACACACACACACACACACACACACACACACATACAGGTCAGGTGCCTTGAAGGCATTACACAGACCTCACATTAGCTGACTGGGGCATTCACGACACACAGTCAGACAATAACATACACACTCTGGACAGACCATCAGCATCATGCAGTGCAGCCCTTTCCAATTACCGTTACTTTTGCTATACACATCTGGGATATGTAAGTGGTGTTAGTAGGTGATGGCCCTTCACCTAGCATACACTGCACCCATGTGAATTATTGCTGTTCACCTGTTTACCACTGTGGCAACTCCTACAGAACATACCTCCCAACTGTACAGGGTTTTGCTGAATGCCTACATGTGTGGCTCATATGTTTGGTCTGTTCCTCATAACTCCTGTGTTTGTCTGATACATTACTGGGTTGACCTGTGAATTGGCGCCCCTAATTAATCTCCTAATTTGAGGTGCAGACTGCATAACCTGCAGTACATGTATGTTAAAACCAAGCCAGTTACTCAAACAACTTCCCAAGCTTACAGTAGATATAGTAAGTGTACACACACCTGCTAACATGCCAGGTTTTTGTGATATATCACATGAGACCTCAGAAATCAGGTTATAACATTGCCATCATTTCATATGACATATCACCTGTGTAATCCAACTAAAGAATATACACATCAGTTACAGGTAACATATGGCAAATGAAATAGGTACAATAGGCTGGTTGCATGAGTGTACACACCCTTAAAGTAATACTCTGTTAAAGCACCTTTTGATTTAATCACAGCATGTAGTCCTTTTGGGAAGGTATCTATCAGCATGGCACATCTTGACTTGCCAATGTTTGCACACTCTTCCTTGCAAAGCACCTCCAAGTATGTCAGATTGCAAGTGCATCCCCTGTGCACTTCCCTCTTCAGGTCACCCTGCATATATCCTTTTGGACGTAGGTGTGGGCTCTGACTCAGCCAGTGCAGACAGTGCATGTGTTCTGGTGAAGCCATCCTTTTCTTGGTTTGGATGTATGGTTTGGGCCATTGTTGTGTGGAAAGGTGGAATCCCTCACCATCCACAGCTATGTAGGAGATGCCAGAAGGATTGCAGACACAAGGGACTGGTGTTTGGAGCTGTTCATAATCCCTTCTAACTTGGCTACAGCCCCAGTTCCAGCTTGTGAATGGCAACCCCAAAGGAGGACACTGCCATTGCCATGCTTCACTGTGGGTGTTGGTGTTGTGGTGATGTGCAGTGGTGTTATTGTGCAAAACACACCTGTCAGAATTGTAGCAAAGAGTTCAGCCGTGGTCCCATATTACCATAACACATTTTCCCACTTGCTTTTTGGAGACCTGATGTATTGTTATCAGACTTTCACCAGGCCTGGATATTGCCTGGTATGAGGAACTTCTGCCATCTTCCAACCCTACCCTATAGGCAGAAAATATTCCTGAGATGACCATCACAGAGCTAGAAGATAGCATTGAAACCTTAATGTTGAAAATTTAAAACTTTAGGCTTTATTTAAACATAAAACATCATTTAAAACCAAAGGTTAAAAGAGAAGAAAAGCGCTTTCAACCTATTCAGGCCTTCTTCAGTTCAGTAAATCTTTTAGGTTTGTGCTGAATGTTTTAAACATCTGTGTACCTATCAGGAACATTTATTTTGGACACGCCTTCAGTAGCTTCAATTCATTAAACACTTAAAAAGCAAGCCTTCCTCAGATAATCAACTAATGGATATATGCTTATTTTTTAACACAGGTTTAAGGGGAACTACAGCATTTAACCCTGGATACTTGTGTGCTCTAAGGTTAGTGATCCATTTTATTTCTCGGGTTTCTGTTAGATTCTTCACATCTCCTCCTCTGGGACTTGGTATAATTATATCCACAGCTTGGAAGTAGAAAGAATGTGTAGGAAAACATTTCACATGGTTGGCCAATGAGGGCCAGTACATTGCATAAACCACCATTGATCATTCACGTTTGTATAGAAGGATGATAGTGGCCATGTTTCTTGCAGATGGGATGTCAATGGTGCTCAGGCTTTGCTTGCATACAGTGTGTAATGGAGCTGGAAGCATATGCCTGGGTTCATGTAGGATGCAGAGAGGAATGCTGTCAGGCCCCAAAGGGACTTGCTTTTGTTAACTTTGATTAGGCAGTTTGCACCTGATCCATGATGATGAGGGGAAGGGTGCATGTGCTGTGCATATCCACCAATACAGATGGTGAGCCAATGGGGTGATGTTTGCCCTAAACCTGTCTGCATCAGGTTGGCTGGAGCTATGGCGTGTGTGTATGTGCTGTGATTGACCACCATTACAGGGTGGGTTGGGTTGTTGCCTCTGAGACTGCAGACATATGTGAAGATGGCTTTGTGATTGCCCTTAGTGGATGTGTCCAATTTGTAACAAACAACCAAGAAAACCGAAAAACTACTAAAAATCAAAAGAAAAATGAGTTGAATGGTAGGAGAAAGCTGAAATAAGCAAATACGAGTAACGTAATGCTAAAGCAACTAAAAACGTTAATATGGTAAGCGCTTTCAGTGGTAAAATATTCCACCTTCTTCAGACCCAGAACAACATAAAACTGATGCTTATATAGCTTGTAGTTAATTATCAATTAGTCATTCAATCAACCAATAAAAATAAAACCAGATAAAAGTACAATATTTAAACAGTTTGAAACCTGCTGTAAAATGTTACAATGTTAAGTACATAATACTCAATTTATAAATATCATTAAATATATATGTATAACGTGTAAATGTTATACTAAAAAATCACATTTTAAAAAGCTACTAGGGCAAAACTGAAAATGAATACTATGTGATAATGACATAAATTTACTGTAAGAACTAAGATATTTAGCTAAATATAGACACATGAAAAATATATAGTAATATGTAAAAAATAAATAATTAATTGCATGCTGGTTAAAGACTAAAAACTAAAATCTGATCATAATAATACTGAATATATGACCAAAAACAAAGTACATATTTTTATATATATAAAACTGTGTAAATGTTGCTATGTTTCAAACTTAACCAACAAAAAGGTACAGTATCAAATTCGAAATCTTTTATGCAAAATTAATATGTTATCTATTTAAAGCTTTTAATTTTAACACGCTTTTAATAGACACAAATTCATTTAAACCAGGAAAAATGTATGCAGCCATTTTGATTTGCCAATACAACTCATTTTGTTCTAATAAAAGTTGCCAAGGCCCCCCTCTTGGGTCTAAAAGTATTTGGTGTACAACCAAAATTAAAAACTCATGTGTTGGAAATTGTAAAATATGCCGAGCAAGAGCATTGTTAACATCACCTTTACTAACAGCATAACAATGCTCGTATATTCTTTGTTTTAGTTTCCGCTCGGTCTTACCTATATAAAATGAAGGACAAACCTGACAGCAAGCTGCATATACTACAGCTTTGGACTCACAATTAAAGGAGCCATTTATTGTGTAGTGTTTGTTATTAATATTGATGTCAGTAGTCACTTGAATGTGTTTACACTGTGTGCAATGCCCACATTTACGCATACCTTTATGTACGCTTGTTTGTACCTAGATGCTCATTCTTATGCCTTTCCAACAGATTTTTAAGGTTAAAACCCCTTCTAAAAGTGAAGCGGGGTCTGATACCTAGCTTAGTACAAGTCGACGGTTCTTCCAAAATTAATGCCCAATTTTTTATAAAAATCTCTTTGACTCTTGCCGTGTCAGCTGAAAAAGTAGATAGGAAACTGAGATGTAATAACATGACACTGTCATCGTTTTTGTCATGCTGTCGTGTAATTAGATTAGTATTGGTAGTAATACCATCCTTATATGCTCTACTAGTTAAAATAGGTTTGAACCAACCTGTGGATCTCTTATCTTTAACTTCTGTAAGTGTTTCTAAAAATAATTTGATAGGATACCCCCTACTTGTGAACATGGACTTCATCTTGTTACATTCTAAGTCAAAGTCAACATCTTCAGTAACCATCCGTGCAGCTCTCACCAACTGGCCTTCAACAACTGCCCTTTTCTGGTGATATAGATGTTCACTAGTATAGTGCAGGAAGGCATTGGAGTAGGTAGGTTTCCTATAAATGGTAGCTTTATACTGCTTGTTATACCTGTCATTAATCAGTTGTACATCAAGATATGTTATGCTATCTACCCCTACTTGATAAGTGAATTCAAGAAAATTGGTTTTGTTGGTAATATGTTGTATGAATCCTTCGATCAGTTTGATGTCACCTTGCCATACCAGACACATGTCGTCTTAGTATCTGGTGTACCATAGTACATTTTCCTGAAAAACACTATCAGGGAACAAAAAATTATGTTCCCAATATGCCATGACACTGTTGGCGAAACTGGCACCACATGGGGACCCCATGGCTACCCCTTTGTTTTGTAAAAATATATACTGGTCAAACATAATATAGTTATTAGAAAGAATCAGATCCAAAAGTGTTTCAACCAGACATATTTTATCATGCTCTACATTCTTGGACAACATAAATTCTCTCACCCATTCTATACCCAATTGGTGGGGGATGACTGTGTATAGATCTTTTACATCGATCGTAACAAAATGTTGTTGTCCTTATACTCCAAGTTGTTAATATTATCCAGGAAACTCCATGAATCACAACATATTTGTAACTCCTGGTTAATAAGTGGTTTAGAATACTATCTACCAATTTAGCACAAGCAAAGTAATTGAACCCCTACCATCAACAATGGGTCTAAAGGGGTTCCTGATATCCTGTGTAGTTTTGGAGTCCCAAAATACTAGGAATTCTAGGTGCTGCCATAGAAAGATACTGAAAGGTGTCTATATCAATAGACCCTTCCAGAAATAAATCGTCAAGAGCAGTTCTAATGTGCCTGTATGCAGTATTAACCTGATGTAAACTAGCAGGGGTATATACCTCAGAATCCATGTGTTCACACATCTTACTAATGTAGTTAGACTGATTCATAAACACCATGCCCCCTCCCTTGTCCAGCTTCATAACTCTAACACCACAATTGTGTATCAAGTCGATGTATTGTTTGTCCTCAGAAATAATGTTAGTGTGCGTTAATCTAACATGCGTATCATTATCTGATAGTCTCCTTAAATCTATCTCACACATTTTTAAAAAAGGACATTAATGTGGGTACAAGTGGGGGGTTAAACAAACTAGAAACTCGTAGAGAGTTCACAAGTGTAGAATTGGTCCCCATCAGAACCGCTAAATTCAATTTGTGCACATACATTTTAAGATCAACTATCATTTTTACAAAATTAGTTTTCTGATGGGGGACAAAGGAAAGACCTTTAACAAAGAAATCAACCATATTTTGATCTACAGTTAAAGCAGTATAGTTGAAAATTTTAAAGTCACTGTGTGTGCTCAATAAAATTTCTGGTTCATTAGGTGCAATTGGTGTTATCTCCTCCTCTTGTTCCTCTGATTGTTCTTCCAATTCCCTTGCCATCTCAGGTTCGATTGATTGTTCTGGTTGTTGTGGTTTGAATCCCTGTCCACTTGAAAAACCTGGTTGTTAGCAGTTGAACTAGAGCCATTAACATCATTCAACTGCTGCTGGTTAAGTTGTGTTTGGTTATTTCTTATTCTTTCACTTCTACGTAAAGGTTCTTCCAGATGAGCATTATGGTGAAAGGAGTTATTGGGACCATTGCTGTTAGGTACAAAATCAGGTCTAGAACCCATATAATCTTGAATACCATTCATGTGGGTGACTGGGGGGGCAGGGTATGCCTTGTTATGGACATAAGCCTGTACATCTCTGTCAATTTTTTCTTTTTGGTGGCTAACAATTTGTTAATGGTAGCATCAATACTTGAATAAATTCTGCAATAGTCATATTTATACTGTTCAAAGTTGTGATCCCCACAAATAGAATGTTCCATTATTTCAAGTTCAGTTTTAAAAGTAGCAATTTCAGTATTATAAAAATTAACCAAAGTTTTAATGAATTCAGCTGCTTGCCTGTCAAATAATGCTAAAAGTTCCTTATGAAAAACAGATTCAGCAATTAAACCTGCAGGGAAGCGCCACTGTCTAAGCCCTTTGGGAATGATTTTCTTGTCTAAACATTCAGTTAGATAGGCAACTTCAAGCTGCAGTTTGCGACATTTAAAAAGTTTTTGGTCAAATGCATTAAGTAAATCAGTTATATTACTCACATCACGACGTTGGTTGGCTCCATTTTGGTCGTTCACTGTGTGAATAAAGAAGTTATTATGATCCAGAAAACCAGCCATGCTTGGGATGCTATTGACAGCATTAGAAACATTGTTACCAGCAGAATGCTCCCCTACTACATTCACTTCTTGTCTGGGAGCAATGATAACTTCCTGTGTCCCTTCCCTAATATTTCCTGAAGGTAAACAAGGCTGCACATCGTTGGTACTCGGACTTGCACTTCTATTATGAGAACAGGGTAAATTAAGTCCTTGATTTGGTGTTTCTGCCATACTGGAGGTATTGACCATTCTTGTACCTTGCTCAAACTTCTGTGAAAGTGCCTCAACTTTCCCAAGAAGCATGTTTACCAATATGGTTAAATTCCCAACAGCATTCGCTTCGTTGGAGTTGCTATTATGACTGTGACCCATAGTAGCATTAAGTTCCCCAGATGTTGATGGAAACAATAGTTGCAAACCGCTTTCCCCATCTCCACTCCCACTCGCCATGATATCCAACAAAAACCAAGAAAACCGAAAAACTACTAAAAATCAAAAGACTTTGTTTTTGGTCATATATTCAGTATTATTATGATCAGATTTTAGTTTTTAGTCTTTAACCAGCATGCAATTAATTATTTATTTTTTACATATTACTATATATTTTTTATGTGTCTATATTTAGCTAAATACTTAGTTCTTACAGTAAATTTATGTCATTATCACATATTATACATTTTCAGTTTTGCCCTAGTAGCTTTTTAAAATGTGATTTTTTAGTATAACATTTACACGTTATACATATATATTTAATGTTATTTATAAATTGAGTATTATGTACTTAACATTGTAAAATTTTACAGCAGGTTTCAAACTGTTTAAATATTGTACGTTTATCTGGTTTTATTTTTATTGGTTGATTGAATGACTAATTGATAATTAACTACAAGCTATATAAGCATCAGTTTTATGTTGTTCTGGGTCTGAAGAAGGTGGAATATTTTTACCACTGAAAGCGCTTACCATATTAAAGTTTTTAGTTGCTTTAGCATTACGTTACTCGTATTTGCTTATTTCAGCTTTCTCCTACCATTCAACTCATTTTTCTTTTGTTTCCAATTTGTACTCATAGTTAGCCTTACAGTAATCCACCTGTGACCTAATATGCTCATTCAGACAAAGGCTGACATGCTGCCCAGTTGGTGCCTGCTCCTACTTTTGCCCTGTACAACCAATATAGCATCACATTATATGCTTTGTGCATTGCTGCTGTCCAGCAAAGGGGTTTACTCTACTTTGGTGGAGACAGCTTTTACAAGTAAGGTATTGCCGAGACCGTACAGCTATGTGGGTGGTCATATATCTGCTTGTAGTAGGCATGGGCACAGAGTCAGAACACAGTTGGCCACCTCTACAATTTCAACGTGATACTCATTCTTATTATACTACCCATGTCTGTGTCAGGGCAATGCCACAACCAGTAGCTGTAGAAGTGTAACTCTGTTGGAAGCACAGAAACTAAGATTACACATGTGTACAACATGTACAGCTTATTTACCTGATGTTTTGCATCCCATGTCAGTTGTTATGAGGCAGCCAGGTACACCTACCCATACATACATATGCACAGGTAATGCCTGCTATACATTTCTGTTCTATGTCAGTATGGCACACTGTAATTACAGTCTTGCTGCTGAGTCAGTCATGTCAACCTGTTAGGGCAGGACATCTGGAGGACACAACACATACATGGTGGGCTATGGGCAACAATTACTGACACTTTCTTCAGATTGCTGTAACACACATATGTTATTTGATAGTGCGGTAGCCTTTGCATTCACAGACATACCCTGGAAGTTGTCTGAAGCTCATATGGCAGGCAGAGAGGAGAAAGGCTAGGGTGTGGTAGTGAGACTAGGAATTGTTAATGTTGTGAGTATGACTGTTATGGGTCAGAGCTAGCTGATATACTGGACAGAGAAAAGGTGGATATATTGTTTGTGCCAGAGACCAGATGGAAGGGGTTTACAGCTGTGTGTATCAGAGTCGGGTACAAATAGTTCTATCATAGGTTCATAGATTAGTACTAGACTAATTGCCCTTGCGAGACATTTTAAGCCTAGCCAATTATCCCCTGTGAGACTCAAACCCTGTACCTTGTGTTTGTAAGTCAAACACCTTAACCATTAGGCCACCCTCCCAACCAACCATTAGGTTGCCTTCCCACCATTACGGTGTGTATGGGAAGGGAACTGGTGTAGGGGTTAACCTGAAGGAACATTATGCCAAGAGTGTTTGTGGAGGTGATAACAGTGTCGGGTAGACCAATGTCTAAGAGGCTGGGAATTGATGGTGTAATGATGACAGTTGTTAGTGCATATGCTCTGCTAATTGCATGTGTGATGGAGGAGACAGATGTACTTTGCTGTGGTTGGATGAAGTGGTGATGAGTGTACCCAAGGGTGAGAGAGTGGTGATTGGAACAGATTTCAATGGGGATGTTGGTGAAGGGGATAGAGGGGAAGCAGAAGTGATGGGTAGGTATGGTGTTAAACAAAGGAATGCAGAAGGTGAGATGGTGGTGGAGTTTGCAACAGAGGTTGGACATGGCTGTGGTGAATACATAGTTTTACAAGACCAAGGGACATAGGGTGACATACAAGAGTAGAGGAATATGCACACAGGTGCATTATTTCCTATGCAGCTTGACCTGTTTGAAGGGGATTGATAACTGTAAAGTGGTGACAGGGGAAAGTGTAGATAGGCAGCAAGGAATGTTGGTCTGTGGGATGACGTTGGTGATCAAGAAGAGAGGGAGGAGTGTGAGGGCAGCATGACAGATCAAAAGGTGGATACTTAGAAAGGGTGATTGTGAGGTTGAGTTCAAGGAAGAGTTAAGACAGGCAGTGGGTGGCAGTGAGGACTTAGCAAATATGTGGGTAACTACATCCAAGCTAGTAAGGAAGATGAGTAGAATGGGGCTTGGTGTGACATCTGCACAGAGGAAGGATGACAAGGAGACCTGATGGTGGCATGAGGAAGTATAGGGAAGTATAAAGAGAAAGAGGATGGCCAAGGAGAAGTG
Organism: Protopterus annectens; assembly: GCF_019279795.1. NCBI lineage: Eukaryota > Metazoa > Chordata > Ceratodontiformes > Protopteridae > Protopterus > Protopterus annectens. The sequence continues at coordinate 218,994,125 of NC_056727.1, forward strand.
GGATTGTCAGACAGATGAAGAAAGTAGACAGGTGTATAGGGAGATGGGGTGCATGGCAAAATGAGTGGTGGCAAAAGCTGAGGAGGGGGTTGTATGTAAGGTTGGACACCAAGGATGGAGGATAGGATCTGTACCAATTGGTTAGACAGAGGCACATAGCTAGAAAGGCTGTGCAGCAAATAAGGCTGATAAAGGATAATGGTGGAAGAGTACTCAAAAGTAGGGAGAGTATGTCGAGCAAGTGGAAACAATACTTTGATGGGCTGTTAAATGAGAATGAGAAAGAGAGAAGGTTGGATGATGTGGGTATGGTGAATCAGGACATGAAACAGATTATCAAGGGGGAAGTAAGGAGAGCTATGAAGAGGTTTAAGAATGGAAAGGCTGTTGGTCCAGATGACATACCTGTGGAAGCATGTAGGTGTTTAGGACAAATGGCAGTGGTCTTTTTAACCAGATTGTTTACTGTAATCTTGGAAAGTGACAGGATGTGTGAGGAGTGGATAAAATGTGTTTGGGTACTGATTATGACAATAAGGGTGGTGAGCAGAGCTGTAGTAACTACAGAGGGATAACATTGATCAGTCACAGCATGAGGTAATGCTAAAGGGTGGTGGAAGCTAGGCTAAGAAGGGAGGTGGGGATTACTAAACAGCAGTATGGTTCCATGCCAGGAAAGAGCAGTACTGATGCGATGTTTGCTCTGAGAGTATTGATGGGGACATACAGAGAAGGTTGGAAATAGCTGCATTGTGTCTTTGTGGACTTAGAGACAGCATATGACAGGATGCCTAGAGAGGAGTTGTGGTATTGTATGAGGTGGTCAGGAGTGGCGGAGCAATCCATAAGAATGCTACAGGATATGTACAAGGCTAGTGTGACAGCGGTGAGTTCTGCATTGGGAGTGACAGGTGCACTTAACATGGAGGTGGGAGTACATCAAGGATCAGCTATAAGCCCTTTCTTATTTGTAGTGGCAACGGACAGGTCAACAGACATGATCAGACAGGAGTCCCTGTGGACTGTGTTGTTTGCAGATGATATTGTGGTCTGCAGTGAGAGTAGGGAAGAGGTTGAGCAGACCCTGGAGATGTGGAGGTATTGTCTTGAGAGGGGAGTAATGCTGGTCAGCAGGACTAAGACAGAATATATGTGTGTAAATGGGAGGGAGGATAGAGGAATGGTGAGGATGCATGGAGTGCAGTTTGCAAAGGTGGATAGGTGTAAATACTTCATAATATTTCAGAGTAAAGGTGAGTGTGGGGGAGAGGTGAAGACGAGAGTACAGGTAGGATGTGGGTGGTGCAGAAGAGTGTCAGGAGTGATTTGTGACAGACGATTACCATTAAGAGTGATAGGGAAGGTCTACAAATGGGTAGTGAGACTAGCTATGTTATATGGGTTGGAGATATTGGCATTGCAAAAAGAGGCATGAGTCAGAGCTAGACATAGCAGAGTTAATGATGTTAACATTTGTACTGGGTGTGACGAGGGTAGACAGGATTAGTAATATGTATGTTAGGGGGTCTGCCAAGGTTGGATAGCTTGGGGACAAAGCCAAAGAGTGTCAGGATTATGTTGGTTTGGACGTGTGATGAGGAGGTATGCTGAGTATATTTGGGAAAGGATGAGGCTGCCAGGTAAGAAGAAAAGAGGAAGGCCTGAGATGAGGTGTACGTATGTGGTGATAGCGGACATGCAGGTGGTTGGTGTGACACAGAAAGATGCAGAGGACTGGAAGACATGGAGACAGATGATCTGTTGTGGCGACCCCTAATGGTTAAAGCCAAAAGAAAGAGAAGATGATGTTGTAATGTCAGTGTTCACAGGTTTACAATTATTTGCCTGATATAACACAACTCTTGATAACATAACTACAAATATGAGCCACACATATAGTCAGTGTGCATAATACTGGACAGTTGAATGGTATGGGCTTGGTATATCACATGCAGTTCAACATACACAGCTGCAACAGTATTTCAGTATGCAAATACCCTGTATAGGTCCATCACATGTCTGACACAAACATGTACATCATATTTGTATTGACAATTAACATATGGATATCTGCGACATCCCAGTAGCTGGCCTAGCAGAGTGACAGTCAGTATTGTGCAACACACACTCCAGTAGTGGTCATATGTGAGCCATCCTTTCCTGGGGTGACTCAGGGCCCTGAGCTGTGTTCTATGTCACTGCAGACAGACACAGATGCTATAGCCATAGGTTCTGCTCAGCAATATATTAGTACAGCATGTATTGTTGAGACATAATATTGTTTGACCTTCCTATATTCCTTGTTTACATACCCCCTACTATATTCCATTACATGCTTAATTGTTTGACATACCTGTGTTTTTTTTTTTTTGGTTCAGTTGGTATAATCCATCAGTTTCACTGTGTGTCTGTCTGTCTGTCTGTCTGTTTGTGTCTGTCTCTCTCTCTGAGACAGATGTAAGATATACATCTGTTTTGTATAGGCAGCAGCTTGCCTTCAACAGGTAATGCTCATGAGCAGCTGATGGCCTGTGCACCAGTTGGAGTCCTCCACTTGCTAATTACATGTAGAACAGCTGTGGTATCATTCTCATACCCAATAGCATGGAAACACACTCCTATAACTGAGTACTTCATGTGGGAATTGCCCCTTTTCCTTGCCTGTGAGGAGGACTTTATGGAGGTGTGTGACAAACAGCACCACAGAGGGTAGTTGGAAATACCTCTTACTACAAACACTGTGGAGGAGACAACCCAACAAACTGGCGGAGAATGTTCCAGACATAGGGACTGAATGTAAGTATTGCTGTTATACAGTTGAAGTAATGCTAATTTGACAGGGTTTGTGTGGATATGGCTGCTCTGCATGAATTTAAGTCTGATAGTGTTATGTGATTGACATAACTCTCAACTGTAGGGCTATCTACAGACTGGCCAGAGTTTGGACTCTTATATTTGGTGTGTTACTCACACATTTTCTGGCCTTGGAAATTCAGTAGCATACTCTGAGGATTGCAGTCAGTAAATGGTAACATCCATGTGTGTTTCTGACTTCATATCTCTCAGAACAGATATGTTACAACAACCCTGCTATACCAGCACCTTTCTCAGTTTCACAGCAATATGTCCATAATGCCCCTGTGTTTGGGCCTCTGTCCCCAAGTA
>NC_056727.1:219002289-219032289 GCF_019279795.1 Protopterus annectens
GTGTATAACTGCAGCCTTCTTACAGCTCATTTAAAGCTTTTCTTACCTGGTGGACCTGTAGAGGAAATTTCTGTTAACACTACCTGACTGTTTCTACCCATATTCACATAGTCAAGGTTACATATGTGCACTCATACTGTGTGTGTGCGTGTTTGTGTGTGTGTGTGTGTGCATGTGTGTGTGTGTGCGTGTGTGCGTGTGTGTGTGTGTGTGTGTGCGTGTGTGCGTGTGTGTGTGTGTGAACCTTGATTTCTATCAGTCACCCTGGGTGCTGGCAGCAGTGACCACTAGCTGTAACAGCGTGACACTTGAGGGATATTTCTTGGAGGAAACTACTTGGTGTATGTACTTATCTTGCTGTCATTTGCAGTCTTGGGGTTGGACAGTGGGTGTTGTACACAGTGTATAATTACAGCCTTCTTACAGCTCATTTATACCTCTTCTTACCTGGTGGACCTGTGGAGAAAATTTCTGTTAACAATACCTGACTGTTTCTACACATATTCACATATTTTTGGGTGAGATTATGCATACAGCTTAATACCACTCCCGGGATTCAAACCGTGCCTGTTTGTGCAAAAAGTACAACAAGGTTGTGCTTCATGACAATGCGCTATTGTGGAACTGCTGTTTCTTTCTTGACCATTTTCTGTGTAATATTCTCTTGTTTGGACAATTTGCTTTGTAATTCTGACATTTATGCATGGCAGATAGTTCTTATACTGTGTATTCATACCTTCAAATATTACATTATGGAAAAATGGTTAACACAATATTACTATTCAGGGATCAGATCTTGGTGCATGGAACATTTCTTATGGTTAATCTGTTTTACAACTCAACAATCTTTGTCAGATGAGCCTCAGTTAATTAATGCTGTCAGAGCCATAGTTGCTGTGCAGAACCTGTGCACATTTAGATTCATACTACCACATAGCAAAGTAAACACAATAGTCTGGGGTTTTGAGTTTTATTGACAGGTACTGACACTTTTATTCATATATATCCTGTATGTCACTATTACTCTGCTAATGTCTAATTTATTCAGTACAAATAATATACATTTCTAACTACTGGCAGCCTTTCTATTTATTTCCCTGACTACTGCAAGCTAAATTTGTACTCACCAGCCTGACGACGTAGCCTTAGCAGCCTGCTGGCATGGGCCTCCACGTTCGCAGCCCTCTCATCTGCAGCTGTACAGGAGATAAAGAAACATTTACGCATACCTATCCATCTCATACTTAGGCTGGACTTTGTTACACAGTAATTGATACTGATACTTACAAACTGCTGGGCAATTCTATGCCCGAGTGTCTTGGATCCACTGGTCCAAGAGGTCTCTCTTCCTATGCTTCAGGTCAGTATAATGGTGCCAGACCTGCTCACCAGTCCGAGGGATACCAGTAGCACTGGTGAGGTCACATGTGAGATGGTCCCAGGCCTCTGCTTTGTATTGGGAGCCCTGAAACTGGTCCTGCAGCAGTCTCCCTTCATGGTGTTTTATGAGGAGTCCAACCATGACCCTAAAATCCTGAATGCCCCAATGCTGCACCCAAATGTGCACACCCTCACCAACGCCAGCCATAGAGCCTGCAGTGATAAGCTACAACTGGTTATGGTTGTATTTCCACCTGCGGGGTTTAAATAGGGCTGAATTCCCACCCTTTGCCGTGATTGGCCGATTTTGAATATGCTGAGCTAAGTTAAGCAACGAGCAAACCCGCTTAGCTAAGATAAGAATTGCTTAAAGGGGTAGATGCTAAATACTGCTTACCAGTGCGCAAATCCGCTTAGCTATGATAATTATTAGTAAGCATTTAGATTTAAGCAATACTTACACCGGCTAAGCCTAGCTGAGCCAACTTTAGCATTATTCAGCTTTCATTTTATGGACTATCAGGATTGTGGGGTTAATTCTGACATCTTATGATATGTATGTTTACCATCCATAACATCCCCCATGTGCTTTCATTACATTATATTCTTTTGTGACTATACTGTATGGGGCACTTGTGTTTATATGCAGGTTTCACATGTGTACTGCACTGACACCTCACATTTGGACCTGCTGCACTACCCTGGTTAACAAATATATATCATTCACTACCTATTTATAATAAAAGATATTTTAGTGCTGTTTTCACACATAAAAATAAATGGACTGTATTGGGGCTCAAACCGTGAATACCTGCATGCTAAGCAAAAGCTCTAAGCAAAGTTGATGATGGGTGCATATTTTTATTTAGCTCCTTCAGATGTTTAAGCTATGTTAAACAGAGCTGCACAACACGCACACCTGCTCAGCTATGCTTAAACTTTAGTTGGGACGGGGAAAAAATATTTGTTTTATTTTTCTTAGTTTAAGGATATGCACATAACTAACAATCATACCTCTCCACCTCTTAGAGTATAAGATCTGAACGAAGCCTAACATGATAGGGGTATAAAGGGGGATAGATTTGCTCTTACAAACTTTAAAAGTTGATAGAATAATAGGTTTTGCATTAGCATGACTTATTTGAAGGATGTGGAGTCTTACACTCAAATGTTTGTCATTATTTAATGACTTTGAGCCTCAGCTCTTTACCAGGACAGTAGGAGGAACACACCTAACAAATCTAGACATTCTGTGAATATCTGTTCAGCTGGGAGGTGTGCTAACAGTGTCCATGGCACTGTTTTTGTTTTCAAAGTGCCATACAGCACTTCCTGAGTGCAGGGGGCGTGTTTACTGTGCAAGCACTGCTCGGACACACCCCCTGCACTCATTCATAGATGGTGCCCATGCAGGTTATACAGCAGCACCCCTTCATGAATATGCAAGGCACGCTGCTGTGCTGAACGGCCATGATCCAGTCCGTGCAAGGATAGCCTTATTCTTGCACAGAGCTTTCATGAATCCCAGGGATAGGCTATACTTCTTAGCATTGTCAATTTTTTTATCTTAGCTAAAATGTGCATTTCTAGACTGATGCAAGAAATGGTCTATACTTTTTGGCATTATCATATTTTTTTACTTTGGGAATAAATAGAAATAGAAACTTCATAATCCCCAGTGGAAAACACCTAACGGTCTTAGTCTTATGATAAGGAGCTAACAGGAGGAACAGGGAAATGAGGAAAAATTTTTTTATATATTTCTGGTGAGTATGTATTTGGACCTAAATACTTTGCCCTTTTTTTTAGTCCCCTGAAGATGGACACATACAAAACTTCCTTGTTAGCTTGGGAAAGATAGTGCATCAGTATAAGTGCTAGAAACTATACTGTCTTATGACCTAAAAGAAGGAAGGGTATCTCTGCTGGGGGACACATAAAGGAAGCCATAGTGCAACACCTGGTTTGTTCTAATATATGCTAAACAAAAGAAAAAGATCCATCTGATGACTTATTAATTTTGATTTATATTTTTTAGAGCATTTGTTAAGATAGCGGTCCAGCAAATAGAGCTGCCATGCTCTGTAGTTCCATATTTTGATTTATAAGACACTTGGGTGCCCTCTTTTAATGGTTTCAAGGTTGTCCACTTTGGGGATGGAGTAGTAGAACAGTTAGAAAATGAAGAAATGTTCCTACAAGAAGAAAATTTCTGGGGAATGAAAGACAGAATGATTGCAGCTCCATAATTTACACTCTGGGGAGAGCTAAAATCAAGAGCTCTAGTGAGAATAACATCCATGTGATCTGACATATTGATTAGAGAGTCCTAACACTGAAAAGTCCTGGAGCAAGTGAAGAAGACCATAATAAATAATCTATATTACTCCATATAGGAGTACACTAGGAAAACTCGCATCAAATTCAGATATGCCCCATGGCTAACTAAAACTACCCTTACACTCATGAAGACCAGAGATAAAGCTTGGAAAACTTGGAAAGGCAATAATACCTCTTCCATCCTTATCTCTTACAGGGAACTTAGAAACAAAGCTAAGAAACAAATCAATCTTGATAAAAAGAACTATTACCAATCCTCACTTAATCACAACTCTAATCCTAAAGAATTCTGGAACTCTATCAATAAACTTCTCTCACTTGGTACTCCTACCCCACCCACACCTTATTCTGACAAGACTCCTCTGGAAATAGCAACCCTCCTTAACATGTTCTTCATTGAAACCATTGAAAACTTAACTGTAACTAACTTCTCCACCTGCACCTCTTTCAATCCATCTACATCTTCATCCACCTCTGATTCACCTCTCTCACCCTCACTCTCATTCTCACTATCACCTGTTCCCACCTCTTATATCAAGTTGCTCTTAACTAAACTAAAACCTTGTTCACCCTCAGCTGATAACCTTCCTCCATTATTCCTTAAACATGCAGCTGCATCTCTAGCTTACCCCATATCTATCCTGATAGATCCATAAAAGAAGGCAAAGTCCCTGAAATTTGGAAGACAATTTTTGCAGTACCTCTTCATAAAGGAGGAAACTCCACTGAGCCAACCAATTTCAGATCAATTGCCATACTGTCTCCTCTCTCCAGAATACTGGAAAAGTGTATCCATAAGCAAGTACTTAATCATCTGTTACAAGAAAACCTACTCACACCAACTCAACATGGCTTCCCCCCCACACACAGCACAGCTACCACTCTTGTATCCTTTACTAATAACATTGCTCAAGTCAGGGATAATAGCAAAATAGCATCAGCCCTCTTTCTGAACCTGTCAAAAGCATTTGAGACTGTATCTCATACCATACTTCACTATAAACTCTCCACCCTAGGCTTCTCAAACTCCACCACCTCCTGGATCTGTGATTACCTCACTAATAGACACCAGGCTGTTGGATGGAACATTTCCTACTCCCCATTTCTAGCAGTTAGGATAGGGGTCCCAAAAGGATCAATACTGGGCCCTCTCCTCTTCAATGTATTTACCAATGACCTTTTCTCATCCTGCCCCCAATCCAATCTTACTCAGTTTGCTGATGACTTGACCATCATAAACTCTGCTGACAACATAGTAAACCTTCAATCCCTTACACAAAACTTACTCCACTCAGTTGAAAACTGGCTACAATCCAACCAGCTCCTGCAAAATGCAAGCAAAACTAAGCTATTACTTTTCCTACCTAAAAACCTGGAACATGCAAAACAGAACTTTTACGTAACATTCCTTAATGGAACTAAAATTTCTATTGACACCCAAACAAAACTCCTTGGAGCAATAATTGATGGTGAACTTAAATTCAACCATAACATTCATAGCTCAATAAAAAATCACCAAAAACTAGGTCTGCTTTACCGTCACAAAAACTTTCTTCCTTGTGCATCCAGGCCAGCCCTTGCCCAATCCCTGCTTCTACCACCCCTACTCTATGCTTCACCTATTCTTACCCATCTACAAGAGAAACCTAATATCCAAACTAGAAACTACATATAACAAAGTAGCCAGATTTGCTGCAAATCATCCTTACAAATCCCATCACTGCCTCTCATTAAAGGCTTTACACTGGCCTGAATTTTCCAACTTGCTGCCTGAATCCCAACTCCTTATAGCTCACAATATACTAAATCCTAAATCCTGCCCATCCCTTGCAACTTCTCGACACTTTATACTCCTCAATGCCCACTAAGTAGTACCAATCAATATTTTCTTGAAGTTCATAAGCCAAACAAAACCTTTGGGAAAATACTCTATTGTCACTCAGTTGCAAAAAAATTGGAACACACTCCCTTTAGCCCTTAGACTACTTAAAGACAAAAATGGCTTCAATAAACAGTTTAAATCTTTTTTCCTATCAAATTGGATATGTTCATGCTCTAAAATAATACCCAAAAAACATTCAGGGATAACCTAAATTAACTGTATCACTTCTAGCTCTCTCTCTTACTACTACCTACACATTTTTTTCCATCATATTCCATACTAGTTAGCTCATGTTATACTCAATTCCCATAATCCCTTATTACTGTTCTTTAATTTATTTATTAACTTCCAAAGTTCACACAACAGTATCTGTATATTTACTTACTTCATGCCTAGTACCATGGTTCAGCAATGTATTGACCATAGTCTTACCATATTTCTGCTTACTTTCTTGCCATACTACTTGAAAAATGTCCATATATGTATTGTATTGTATTTCTATCCATTCTATATATTCCTTTATTGCATAGTATATAATTACTTCAAAAGCATGTATACCTAAAATGTGATCTGTGTTTATCTTTGTTCTTACTATTTGTTTATTAAAACTTTTTTGGGGAGCTTTTCTCCCAGGGTCTCTGCTGAAAAAGGGCTTCTAAGAACCCAGACAGACGAACCTGGTTAACAAATGTAAAAATAAAATAAATATAGGAACCGCAAACATGGTGTGTGTGTGTGCATGTGTGTGTGTGTGTGTGTGTGTGTGTGTGTGTGTGTGTGTGTGTGTGTGTGTGTATATATATATATATAGATAGAGATATATATACTATATATACATAGAGAGAGAGAGATATATATACTATATATATATATATATATATATATATATATATATATATATACTGTACACACACACACACACACACACACACACACACACACACACACACACACACACACACACAAATATGCATATATATATTACCAACTATATTGGTGTACCACTTCCTACATATCAGTGAAGTTCTGGGCTTTAGTGAATATTGTCAAAATTCCCTGAGTTTTCTTATTTAGCTCCCTTTGATCTGCTCTTCTATCTAATCTTGCATTTGGAATCCATTGATAATCTCTGCCCTGTTTCACCTATACACTTGTGGGATCTGTAGTAAACTCTACATTCGAGATAGGGTCTGTGCTGTGACCCTAAATGCTAACTCTTGTTAGCCACTGTAATAGGACTATGAGCTCTCTTTTTTCTGTGTCCATTAATACCTCAATGTATTTCTAATAAAAGTTTCTCCTTACCAGAATGAAACTACATCTAACATAGTAGAAAATAACTAATCTGACTGCCTCATGCACCATTTACACAGTTTTAAGTCCTTCGAATATTTCAGATTAAACTTCTAAAGCAGAGCCAACACCATCAGTTTTTTACACATTTAAGAAGGAAATTAGTTCCACATCCGTGATCTGTGTGAATGGCTCTTGTGCATTTTTTTTTTGGGGGGGGGTGACTGTAACCTGGCAACAGGGAAGGTAGTCTTCTCCAGTCTATATTTTAGATACACTGACAAAAGTGTTCATGCCAACTGCCTAATGATGTTTTTGTTGAAATGCTCTATGCTATTTTGTTGATATTGTTTCTATATGTCCATTCATGTTTTTCTTTAACTTTATAAGTCTGAATACTGTAATATTCTGTACAACTTAACTAAATTGTGCAAACTTGTAACATGTTCTTGGAGCTTTTTACCCCAGGTCTCCACTGGAAATGGGTTCTGTTGGCCCGGCGGACTATCCCGGTAATCAAATGCCAATAGAATAAATAAATAAATAAATAAATAATGGAGAGTGAAGCAGGAGCTTCACAATTTTATTTGTTATTAATTCATCTTCATCCAAAATAATGGATTTAAAGGTATCACAGCAACAATGCGTGAGCAGGCAAGCTAGAAGGTATCTTGTAGCAACAGAAACAATGCGTTAGAACCTTGATGGTAAAGTAAGATTTCATAGAGCAAACAAAAGCTTTAAAACTGATTGTAATTTGTGTTAGTGTGAAGCCTGGATGCAGAAGCAGGGTTATGTGGTAGCAGAGCCTGGGTCTAAGTTCACAAGAATTGATTTGTCACTCGTCCAGTCAGGTAAAACAGACAAGCATTCATGGGTTCTGTTCAAGCAGCTTTATTATGTACAAACACATCAGGATTGAGGCTTAATAACTTTAACTTACATAAACTTATAAACAAACTAGCAATCACACTCATACATGCTCACTCTCTGGCTGCACTCTCAAAATGGCACTGAAGCTAGCACGTGCTTAATATTTATATACACGTGTTGTCCTTGAAATGCTTCCTAAAGATATAACACACACACACACACACACACACACACACACACACACACACACTATTCAACATCCTCCATCTTTGAGAAATGAGTCATGCATTACTGTCAACATTAATTGACATGCAATTGATACAAATAATTCTTTTGACATGCAGTTATACAGAACTAAATACATACAGACAATTATGTCCAGGTTGCTGTGTATTTCACACTAGGTCTGGAAATAGGACCAAATCGTGTGACATAAAAATTAGAATTAGGTCTAGCAACTGGGACTGTCTCTGCTGAATGTTCAACTTTGGGGACATCAGGAATATCATCAGGAATGGAAGTAGAAGTTAAGGCATGTTCTGCAACAGGAACATTGTCTGGATTGCTCTGCGATCTAGAGTCTGTATCACAGTAACAATGCTGCGATATTGATTCTTATACAGGAAGAAAATGTCAACGGTTTCTCCTGTAATTCACACCCTCAGATTCTATAAAGTAGGATCTCGGCTCGGCACATATACTTGTTACTTGACCAATCCAGTCAAAACATTTTGCTGTTTGTATCCTCACTGTCTCTCCTTTCAATGGATTAAGAAATCTGATCAATTTATCATAGCTGGGCTTCTGGAAAGAATGCTTTCTATATAGTTTGGCTCTGACTGTTCTGTTGTTTTTTACTTTAGACCTCAACAAACTGGAACTGATAGGCAATGTTGTTCTGGTTTGCCTAGATAGAAGTCTCTGAGCAGGCAAGTCAAGTATATCATCACAGGTTATGTTTCTGAGATTGAGTAAATTCAAAAAGACATCAGTATTATCATGCTTTGACTTCTCCAGAAATTGCTTTGCATTCTGCACTGCACGTTCAGCTAGTCCATTTGGCTGTGGATATTCTGAACTACTGGTAACATGTACAAAGTCCCAGTCTTTTGTAAATTTCTGAAACAACTGACTAGTAAATTGGGTACCATTGTCAGAGATAACTTTCTGTGGACTACCATGGACTGAGAAATGATGTTTCAACTTGGTGATAACAGCAATAGATGTTAGATTATGTAGTAAATTAATCTTAAACCAGTTTGAATAAGAGTCTACCAACACTAAGTAATGCTGATTGTTCCACTCAAATATATCAATGGCTACTGTTGACCAAGGTAGTTCAGGAACTTGGCTCAACTGAAGTGGTTCTTTTTGCAAATGCAGTTTAGTACTATTGCATACTGAACAAGAACAAGTACTTTATAAATGTCTTTTGCTAGAGCAGGCCAAAATACTACTCCTTTCAATCTTCTTTTGGTAGAATCGGAACCTGGGTGACCATGATGCAAAATCTGGATATATTCATGTTGTAAGAAAGCAGGAACAACAATTTTAGGACCCTTGGAAATAATGCCATCTTCCATGAACATCTAATCTTTGTAAGGAAAATAAGTTTGCACTTCAGGTGGTACACTAGATTGCTTTGGCGGCCACCCTACATTAATGTAATGGTTAAGCTTTTGCAAAATTGGATCAGTCTTTGTGTGATCTCTCAGCTCATCAAGTCTGGTGGTAGAAAAATGATGAACTTCCATGACATCAAAGTCAAAACTGTCTGCATGAAACTGTTCCATTGTATTTCTGGGTGATCTGGATAAAGTATCAACCAGATAAAGAAGTTTTCCTTTTGTATAGACCATTTTAAAGTCGTACTTTTGCAATTTTAGCATCATTCTTTGTAATCTCATTGGAGCTGAATGTATAGGCTTCTTTAAAATAGTGACTAGAGGTTAGCGATCAGTTTCCATCTGAATAGCTCGACCATAGATATAATCATTTAACTTGGAACACGCAAATACTATTGCCAAAAGTTCTTTCTCAGTTTTAGCGTATTGCATTTCAGTTTGAGTAAGGGATCTAGATGCATAGGCTACCGGTCTGCCTTCTTGAAGAATAACTGCACCAAAACCAAATTCTGAAGCATCACAGGAAATAATTACTGGTTTATTGACATCATAGTATCCTAATGTGGGTGGGGTGGCAATTTTCTGTTTAAGGCTTTCAAATGCTTTCTGGTGCTGTTCCAACCAAGACAATGTAACATTTTTGCACTTTAGCTCTCTCAAATGTGCTGTCAACTCATTGAAGTCTGGTATAAACTTGCCTAGATAGTTGACCATACCAAGAAAACATTGTAGCAGCCCACATTATCTGTTGTTGGCATCTCAAGAATGGCTACTTGCTTGGACGGGTCTGGTCACAAGCAAGTGCTAGTAAGTAAATTACCTACATATGTAACTTCTGTTAGTCTGAAATTGTACTTCAGAAGATTGAGTTTTAAGTTCACTTGGCATGCTCTGTCTAGAACTCTTCTAAGGTTTCTGTCATGCTCTGCTTCACCATTGCCTCTGACCAATAAATCATCTACTATTATGGCACAAGGATAACCTGAAAAAATTTGCTCTATTGCACACTGAAAGACTTCACTTGCAGAATTTATTTCAAATAACATCCTGAGGAATCTATATCTTCCAAATGGGATACTGAAATTAGTCAGTAGTGAAGATTTGCAATCATCACTTGCCAAAATGAACTTTTTACATCCAAGAGAGAGAGAAAAAAGTGGCATTCATTATCAGGGCTGTGACTTCCTCAGCTGTGCACATAAGGTGATGTGGTCTCTTTAATGCTTTGTTCAAATCTCTTGGGTCAATACATATTCTGATTTCATCTAACCTTTTCTTGTGGGCTGCTATCATAGATGACACCTATTCAGTTGGCTCTGTGACTGGACAGATTACACCTTGCTGCACCATTTTATCCAAACGAGCTTTGACCTTATTCTACATGGCTATCAGAACTTTTCTTGCCAGTCTGACCACTGCACTGACCTCTAAACCTAACTTCATAGAACACACAACTGGAAGTTTGCCCAACTTGTCATCAAAAATTTCAGCATACTCTGAGAACATAGCTTCAGTAAAATTGGAACTAGGATATGTGCTTATATGATGAACTTCTTTGGTAAAGGAAAGCAAATTAATTCTCAGACTGTCTCTGAGACCCAATAATGACTGCGCAGGTCTTCGAACTACATAGAATAGTAAGCTGTAGCAGTTCCTAGCCAAATAAAATGAAAGAACCTTTGGTTCAAAGGTTTCAACCTTTGGTTGAAGAAGAGCCTTTGGTTTGAATTTCTTCACCTCCATAAGCAACATGTTTCGCACAACTGGTCATATTAAGTTGTTCACTAGCTCTCACCTTAGCAAAAGTGTCTGCTGACATAAGATTACACTTTGAACCAGTGTCTATTTTGATCTCAGTGGTTTTACCATTGGTCTGGGCAGTACAACACACTTCATTCTTTGCCAACAAATCTACTGCATCAACCTTTTCACCAGCTGCTGCCACACCATCTATTTGGAAAGTAGAATTGCAGCTCCCCTTGTAATCAACTTGCTCTTTTAAGTGACCTTTCTTTATAACTGTGTGAGGTTTACTTGATTTGCAACACTTTTGAAAATGGTTCCATTTTTTACACTTGTGGCATTGCTAACCAAATGCTAAGCACTTTTCTCTTTTAGACTCATAATTGGCACCACAACTGTGACAGTTAGCAATAAAGCTCGATTTGGGTTTTGCTGACTCACCCTTGTACTGCACTGAGTATGTCCTTTTCTTAGAACTTGCTGGAAAACTATGGGTTTTACCTGCCACACTCGCAGGGGTTATAGCTCTGTCCTTAGGCCTGCTTCTACTAGCCACATGTTGCATGTTGTCTACATTTGTCCTGGAGCCCGCTGAAACCATGCTCTTATCACTTGCAAGCATACTTGTGTGCCTTTCTGCAACTTCATGGATTTGACAAATCACAATAGCTTTGCTCAGCATTAAATCACTGTCACGAAGCAAAATCTTTCTCACTGCAGCACTATTAATAGCACACACAAGCTTGTCCTTTATTAACTCATCATTTAAGTTACCAAACCTACATGTTTTAGATTTGTTTCTCAGGTCAGTAATATAAGGTGCAAAAGTTTCTCCTGGCCATTGATCTCTTCTGTAAAACAAATGCCTCTTTAATGTAACATTTGTCTGGGGGTTACACGTTTCCCTGAATTTGCATTTCAAACACTCGGGGTCTTCCCTTGATTCAGCCAGTACAACAATATGATGGTTTTCACCTTCTCCTTCATATGCTGCTGGTGCATACACAAATGAATGTTCTCTTTCAGTGGTCTCTGACTTAGCTAGGTTTAGCAAAATGAATGCCCTGGTGCATGCATCTTTGTCAGAATAAGCTGCTTGTATGAAAATATCGTACTCTTACTCAAATATTTGCCAAATCTCTGCAATATTCTGATCAAGTACAAGTGGTGGTGGTTTTTGAAATCTATCTGCCATGCCAAAAAATGACAGTAAAACACAATGCAACCCAAGTCCACTTTTAACTGTGCAGACGTGCACACTTGCACATATGCCTGAAATTTATGCCAGTATTTGTAACTATGCCCAATAGCACAACAAGCCTCTGAATAACTGAACTTTGTGAAATAAGTCTCTTGGGCACAAGAATACTCTTGAAATCACTGTACTGTAAGCAATCACCACTTATCAGTGTAAGAAACATCTCAAAATAACCGCACTGTGCGAATAAATAGGCAGAAGAAGCTCAGAGTAAAAACATTTTGAAGTAATAGCACTTTGTGAATAAACAGTGCACACTACCCTGAAACTTTCCCAAAATGGTTGTACTTTGCTAAATAACTCTTTACAGTGCAAGCAACACTCTGTAATGGCAGTTCTTTGTGAATAGACACACCCAGCACAAGAAACTTTTTGAAATGGCTGCATTTTGACTGCACTGTATGAAACAGTTGCACTTTGTACACAAATAAACTGTTTGGAATAAATGCACTGTAATAAGCACACACTGTAAACGCTTTTATACACTTTGAGATATTTCGAATAACTCTAGTTATATGTTTGAAACAGTAGTTCATGCCCAAACACAGCAGTTTGTCAAAAACATGCAGTCGCCCTGCTTTATTTATGCTTAATGTGCCCTTTTTTGCTTTTATTATATTCGTTTTGCTCATTTAATCTTTCTCCATGCCCATTATACTTTTCTTGTACTCGTTTTGCTCTAAACATGCTCATTTTGCTTTAAACATGCTCATTTTGCAGTTCCGAGGTAATTCATAACCCTTTATGTGCTTTTCTGATAATCATTTTAGCAAATATCTTAATTTTAAACATTTCATTTAATTAATAAACTTTTTGTGCCTCTTGCTTGTTTGATAATGCAGTTTGTGCTCTTGTAATGCTCCATTTTACTTTTTTAGAAAATAAATCATTCATGCAAGTTTTCATTACCTTTGATTCGTTTCCTGCCCTTTTTTGTGCTAGGTTCACTTAGTTTATCTTCTCTGTTAACTCTGCACCTCGTAGCTCTGAAAAGCAGTCTGAAATCTCGGTTCTGATACCATGTTGCTCGTCTAGTCAGGATAAAACAGACAAACATTCATGGGTTCTGTTCAAGCAGCTTTATTATGTATAAACACATCAGGATTGAAGCTTAATAACTTTAACTTAGATAACCTTATAAATAAACTAGTTATCACACTCATACGTGCTCACTCTTTGGCTGCACTCTCAAAATGGCACTGAAGCTAGCACGTGCTTGCTATTTATATACATGTGATGTCCTTGAAATGCTTCTTAAAGCTACAGCACACACATTATTCTACATGATTAGTATAGGAGAAAACAGGATGAAAAAGTTTACTGGCTTAAGTTTCTGCACTGATCCATATGGACCTTTTTTCACACACAGGAACTAATAGCTGGTGTCAAAACCATGGGCTAAACCTAAATGCCAAGAAATGTACAACTGTATCCCTCAGCAAGCATGACTTTCCTTGTAACTATCACATTGATAACACATACCTGAAAGTTGATCCCATAGTCAGACATCTGGGAACCTACGTCAACAACATATTGTTCTTTGCTCATCAGATGTGCACTATTGTAAGGAAGTTCTTTTTCATTGCACAGCTTATATCAAAAGGTATAGCATCCCGGTCCAGGGATGTAATCATTCCACTGTACCTGGCCCTCATTAACCGATCATTGAAATATTATTATCAAGTACTATCCCATCCAACAACTGGACACTGGAGTGAGCTTTAATGTAAAAAAAAAAAAAGGGCCCAAATCACAAAAAACAATGCAGACCATCTTAAAGCCTTGTCCCTCTTCTTAATATCATTCAGGATTCTTACAGTTGACTTCTACCTAGCATATAGATTCTCAACAGACCTTATGTTGTTAGACCTATTACACATTCACAAGTCCAATGGTAAAGTGAACACCTACTCAAGGGATCTCAATCTCTTATGCAACATAAATAAAACACATTAGACGGATAGACATACATCACAGAGATTATCTCTTATACAGAACTGTTTTCTACTCCACATAAACTGAAGTACTTCTTTTACTCAATTAAAATGTAATCTGAACAAATGGATGGAAAACTACAAATTCATCCCTGGTTTAGCACTTATGTCCTTTATGGATATGAGCAACAAATAAATGTATTTATTTATTTACTTATTTACTTACTTACTATTAGAATTTGATTAATGGGAAAATCCAACTGGGCCAACAGGGGCACCTTTTCAGTAGATGTCTGGGGAAAACAGTCGCACAGCAGTAGAATTATATAGTGAAAAATACAATACGAAAAGTTACAAGTTTACAAAAAGAAGATATAACATGCAATTCAATGATTATGCCAATATTATTTTATTACATAAATGTCCCAAAATATCCTTGTTCTGCTACCTCTGGTTTATTCATACAGAAAGTTTAAGGGCTGAAAACTTCTATTGCAGTGGAAGGCTAGGTGTTTTAAGATCTTCATAGATCAATAGCCTAGCAGAGTCAGAATAGGCATATGGAGGTTGAAGGAATCGAAACTAAGACTACATAATCCTAATGCTTATTGTTTGATAAATATAGTAAATATAGTAATTTTAAGATCAAATATAACAATTCAGTATTATGCATACAGGTGGTGCTAATTTTCTTTCAAGGAGTATTATAAAGCTATTGGGAGTCCTAGGTTAAAGCACAAAACATGATATAAAAGCAAAGTTATTAAAAGACAGATGGTGATAACCCTAACCTGTCATCTCAGATCAAATATTATGTACACTAGTTAAAATATAATAATTTTACTACAGATGCTGGATGGAAAAGCTTCAGTTAAAAAAGATACAAGAGACGTAACAAAAGCTCACAATCCATTATACATGGGACTGGCTGTGGAGCTATTAGCAACATGCTTCTAACAGTTGTATCTGCATTACAGACTCAGTGTGCAACTAGTACAGATGTAGTTCATTACAGCTACAGTCAAGGGAAGAAATATAACAACATTGTGAATAAGGTGACTGGTTGCCATTTGTAGATAGCACGTCATAGCAGAACATTTGTTTGGCTACTTCTTCATCATGAAAAAGTATCTAAGCTATCTACAGAGAATTGATGTTAAGGTGAATGCAATTTCAAAAGTGCAAACCACGAGGAACCTACAGCATTATAATACAGTGGATAAGAAAATGAGGGTCTGAGAAGGGGAACTTTGTAAGTGGTGCACAGAAAATGTAGGCATCAAAAATATAGGTATACTTACGAGCAACTGCAACACTAGTTTGACTTAACTGTTTCCAAAATATGAATACCAAAAAACAGTGAGTCAAATACCTTAAAAAGCAAAAACACATTTTTTTACAGGGGTCAAGTCTACATGCACCCTCTCATGTGGGGAGGCTCTGTCATCAACCCTCCTAAATTAGATGAATCAGTGTCAGGATCACACCACGTTAAATAAAATGGGATGAATTCCCAGAAAACATTCTGCTGATCCAAGTAGTGCAGTTGTGGTGAAATTCACTGCAATGTTACATTTTCTGACTAGAGCTCCTCATCCACCAGTGCCGCAATGACCTGTAGTATAGCCAGTAATATATGCTCAGCTGCATATGCATTTTCAGAAGATAAAGTGAACAGGATCAGGCAGAAAATTCTAGGAAATCACTTGGTGTTCTTTTTTAACGTCTCTACTTGTCTGTTCTCCCTGTATTTATCCTTTAATGACCAGGTTAGTCCCACTAACCAGTAGTCTCTTTTCATGGGAGACCTGAGGTGGTATTTCTCTTACTAGGGAACATTTTGGCTAGGGCATTGGGGACATTCCCCTATTGATTTTGATAAGTGCTGTGGATCTTTTACATCAACCAGAGCTACCAACAACTCAAGCAGATAAGGACAGCACACTCAGAAGTGCAATACCCCCCAGTGCTGTAAGGACAGCATGTTTAGGAGTGCAGTAACCCCCAATGCTGTAACCCCACAGTTATGTAAGGACAGCACACTCAGGAGTGTAGTACCCCCCAGTGCTGTAAGGACAGCATAATCAGAAGTGCAGGACCCGCCAATTCTGTAAGGACAACAAACTCAGAAGTGCAGTACCCCCCTAGTGATGTAAGGACAGCACACTCAGGCTTACAGTACCCCACAGTGCTGTAAGGACAGCGCACTCAGGAGTGCAGTACCTCCCAGAGATAAAGGCAGCACTCTCAGGAGTACAGTACCTCCCAGTGCTCTAGGACAGCACACACAGGAGTGCAATACCACCTAATTCTGTAAAGACAGCACACTCAAGAGAGCAGTACCCCCCAGTGCTGTAAGGGCAGCACAATCAGAAGTGCAGTACACCCCAGTGTTGTAAGGACAACACACTAAGGAGTGTAGTACCCCCCAGTACTGTAAGGACAGCACAGTCAGAAGTGCAGGACCCGACAATTCTGTAAGGACAGCACACTCAGAAGTGCAATACCTCCCAGAGATAAAGGCAGCACTCTCACAAGTACAGTATCCCCAGTGCTGTAGGACAGCACACACAGGAGTGCAATACCACCTAATGCTGTAAAGACAGCACACTCAAGAGAGCAGTATCCCCCAGTGCTGTAAGGGCAGCACACTCAGAAGTGCAGTACCCCCCAGTGCTGTGAGGACAACACACTCAGAAGTACAGTACCCCCTCAGTGCTGTAAGGACAGCACACTCAGAAGTGCAGTAACTCCCTAGTGATGTAAGGACAGCACACTCAGGATTACAGTACCCCAGTTCAGTAAGGACAGCACACTCAGATGTGCAGCAACCCCCAGTGCTGTAAGGACAGCACACTCAGGAGTGCAGTACCCCCCAGTTCGGTAAGGACAGCACACTCAGGAGTGCAGTACCCCCAATGCTGTAAGGGCAGCACATTCAGGAGTGCAGTACCCCCCAGTGCTGTAAGGACAGCACAGTCAGGACTGCAGTACCCCCAGAGATAAGGCCAGCACTCTCAGGATTGAAGTACCCCTCGATGCTGTAAGGACAGCACATTCAGAAGTGCAGTACCCCCAATGCTGTAAGGGCAGCACATTCAGAAGTGCAGTACCCCCAGGTTCTGTAAGGACAGCACACTCAGGACTGCAGTCCCCCCTGTGCTGTAAAGACAGCAAACTCAGGAGTGCAGTACCCCCTAGTGCTGAAAGGACAGCACAGTCAGGACTGCAATACCCCCAAAGATACGGCCAGCACACTCAGAAGTGAAGTACCCCTCAATGCTGTAAGGAAAGCACATTCAGAAGTGCAGTATCCCCCCAGTGCTGTAAGGGCAGAACACTCAGGAGTGCTGTACCCCCAGTGCTGTAAGGACAGTATACTCAGGAGTGTAGTACCCCAGAGTGCTGTAAGGACAGCACAGTCAGGAGTGCAGTACCCCAAAAGATAAGGCCAGCACACTCAGAAGTGAAGTACCCCTCAATGCTGTAAGGACAGCACATTCAGAAGTGCAATATCCCCCAGTGCTGTAAGGGCAGAACACTCAGGAGTGCTGTACCCCCAGTGTTGTAAGGACAGTATACTCAGGAGTGTAGTACCCCAGAGTGCAGTAAGGATAGCACACTCAGGAGTGCAGCACCCCAAATGCTGTAAAGACACCACACTCAGAAGTGCAGTACCCCCCAGTGATGTAAGGACAGCACACTCAGAAGTACAGTACCCCCCAGTGTTTTAAGGACAGTACCCCCTAGTACTGTAAAGACAGCACATTCAGGAGTGCAGTACCCCCCAGTGCTCTAAGGGCAGTATGCTCAGGAGTGCAGTACCCCCCAGTGCTGTAAGGACAACACACTCAGGAGTGTAGTACCCCCCAGCATGGTAAGAACAACACACTCAGGAGTGCAGTACCCCTTCCAATACTGTAAGGACAGCACACTCAGGAGTTCAGTAGCCCTCGGTGCTGTAAGGACAGCACTCTTGACACTGTAGGACCCCCCAGTGTTATTAGGACAGCGCACTCAGAAGTGCTGGACCCGCCAATCCTGTAAGGACAGTGCACTCAGAAGTGCAGTACCCCCCCCCCCCCCAAGTGCTTTAAGGACAGCACACTCAAGACTGTAGTAACCCACAGTGCTGTAAGGACAGCACACTCAGAAGTGCATGACCCACCAATCCTGCAAGGACAGCATATTCAAAACTGCAGTACCCCGAAATAAGGACAGTGCACTCAGAAGTGCAGTACCCCAGTGCTGTAAGGACAGTACACTCAGAAGTGCAGGACCCATCAATCCTGCAAGGACAGCACATTCAAAATTGCACGAAATAAGGACAGTGCACTCAGAAGTGCAGTACCCCAGTGCTGTAAGGACAGTACACTCAGAAGTGCAGGACCCACCAGTCCTGTAAGGACAGCACACTTAGGAGTGCAGTACCACCCCCAGTGCTGTAAGGACAGCACATTCAGGAGTGCAGTACCCTTCAGTGCTGTAAGGACAGCACACTCAGGACTGCAATATCCCCCAGAGATAAGGACAGCACACTCAGGCATGCAGCACCCCCAAGAGCTGCACTGCTGGGTTAGCAAACTAGTCGCCTAGCCTGGAAATAGACCTGACCTCCCAGCACCAAAGACAAGTGACCCACCTATTATGCCACTGGCACTGCTATTCGAACAGGTTTACATTCACACCTTCAAAATTCACAATATCCTCTCAATGATTACTGTCCTTTTTAAACTGCATTAGGAACTAGTGAGTTTCCAGTCAACCTGGATTATATGATTTAAAACATCAGATCTATTATAGATTAAGGAGACATAAACTTTTACTATTATGTTTTTATCTTAGAGATGAACAGCACTTAACAAGGATATGCAGCCTTCTCAGGGAGGGCTATGAAATGGAAGTTAGGTTCATAGGTGGATATTGGGATAGCTGCCCTTATGGGCTGTTTTAACCCTATCCAATTTACCTTTCAAAGGTGAGAAATAAGCCCTGTACCATGTGTCTGTGAGGTAAACATACAAGCCTCCCCCCATGTCATGAGGCCCAGTTCTCTGAGTCATCCACTTTCAGCACTGATTTTGGCAAGTTTATCATCCAGGCCTGTAATTGATTCATTTTGGTTTAGAACAATTGTCCTCCATTGTTCAGCCTTTTTCAGCTCAATCTTGAAGAACATGCAACTGAGAGGTGAACTTTTATTTTCACCCTCTTGATTGTTAATATAATATTTGATATGTATGATCTCAGACATGACCACCGAAAGCATGTCTTCAGTCTTATTGTTTTGAGGATACAAAGAGGAGTGAAGGAATTGCTACAATAATGATGTGATAAATACCTGGGCAGTTAACACAACTGTAAATCCACAGCATACCCAGCCCTGTGTTTTAATTTTACATGTCCTTCCTCTATCTGCATGGGTCATTGATGTAGTCTCTGGTTTCATTCTACATTTTTACATGACAAAAATATAGAATCATAGGATCATAGTAGATTACTAGGCTGTCAACACAGAGGTCATTTCAAGCCTAGCCATTTCATCCTATTGTAATGTCATTGAAATGCTAGTTAATACCCAAGATTGCATTTAGTATTGACTGCCCATATCCAGGATGGTTCTGGGCACTACTCTCGGTAAGAATTTACAGTGCCCCATCCACTTGTCCAGGTTCCTTTTGAACAGTGTCATAGAAGTGCTCAATTTTACATGAATAGGTAGCCTATTCCAAAGACATGGCAGTTACTGGGAGATAAATATGTCCCTCCAACATGTCCTTTTTAAGTTGCAGGCCATATTTAGGTCCCTGGAATGGGTGGCCCTAGTCCCATTTGATTTACATATATGCAGCAGGTGTGTTAGGTTTGGGTCTAAGATAGCTCTTTAAGCCAGGCATAAGCCTCCCTTAAAGGTCTATATGATGCAGAGTAAAGTGACAGGAGTCCATTGATCTTCTCTGTTAGAAACCACTGAGGTTTCTCCAGTTGCTGCAGGTGCTTTGTATGGTACCTGCCAAACGGGATGTTATACTCAGTTGTGGGCCGGATTAGTGCCAAGTATAGAGGAGTTATAACCTCTTTTATTCTAGAGGTGATGCCTTTACTAATCAAGTGTGCTACTTAGAAAGCCTTGCTTACACAGTAGACACATGGTGGTTGTAGGTAAGGTCGCGATGAACTTGTGAACCTAAGTCGCTTACCACTTTGTGGGTATTTAGGGTATTGTTGTTGATTTGATAGTGTGAAGGGACATCGTTTGTGCCAAAGAGAATGGTGATGTATTTCTTTGCATTCAGTTTGAGACCATGACTAAGACACCAATTGCTGGTTTGCATGAGACTCTCCTGGAGTATACTGACATTGCATTTGAGAATTCTGTAATTGCACCTAGTTTGCAGTCATCTGCAAACTTGATCAGCCACAACCTTACTTTTGACCTGAACTTCTTTGAAGTGTATACCTAACAGTAGGGGGCCCAGCACTGACCCATGTGGCACCCTGCTAGTAAAATATCTGCTGGGTGATGTGGAGTCACACACTTTGATACTGTGTGACTGGTTTGTGAGCCAGTTAACAACCCATCTTACAACAAAGGGGTTTACATTCAGTTTGCTAAGTTTGTCGGTAAAGCCTGAGTGTAGGATTGTGTCAAAAGCCTTTGCCAAGTTGAGGTATGCTGTGTGCACAGATTTGCCATCATCAATAGCCCTGGTTACATTTTTATTTATTTATTTATTTGCCATTTGTTAACTGATTGATTTTGATAAGTGCTGTGGATCTTTTACATCAACCAGAGCTGCCAACAACTCAAGCAGATAAGGACAGCACACTCAGATGTGCAGTACCCCCCCAGTGCTGTAAGGACAGCACGTTTAGGAGTGCAGTAACCCCCAATGCTGTAACCCCCCAGTTATGTAAGGACAACATACTCAGGAGTGTAGTACCCTCCAGTGCTGTAAGGACAGCATAATCAGAAGTGCAGGACCCGCCAATTCTGTAAGGACAACAAACTCAGAAGTGCAGTAACTCCCTAGTGATGTAAGGACAGCACACTCAGGATTACAGTACCCCACAGCGCTGTAAGGACAGCACACTCAGGAGTGCAATACCTCCCAGAGATAAAGGCAGCACTCTCACAAGTACAGTACCCCCAGTGCTCTAGGACAGCACACACAGGAGTGCAATACCACCTAATTCTGTAAAGACAGCACACTCAAGAGATCAGTACCCCCCAGTGCTGTAAGGGCAGCACAATCAGAAGTGCAGTACCCCCAGTGTTGTAAGGACAACACACTAAGAAGTAGTACCCCCAGTACTGTAAGGACAGCACAGTCAGAGGTGCAGGACCTGACAATTCTGTAAGGACAGCACACTCAGAAGTGCAGTAACTCCCAGAGATAAAGGCAGCACTCTCACAAGTACAGTACCCCCAGTGCTGTAGGACAGCACACACAGGAGTGAAATACTACCTAATGCTGTAAAGACAGCACACTCAAGAGAGCAGTACCCCCCAGTGCTGTAAGGGCAGCACACTCAGAAGTGCAGTACCCCCCAGTGCTGTGAGGACAACACACTCAGAAGTACAGTACCACCCCAGTGTTGTAAGGACAGTCCACTCAGAAGTGCCGTACCCCCAAGTGCTGTAAGGACAGCACACTCAGGAGTGCAGTACCCCAGTTCAGTAAGGACAGCACACTCAGATGTGCAGCAACCCCCAGTGCTGTAAGGACAGCACACTCAGGAGTGCAGTACCCCCCAGTTCGGTAAGGACAGCACACTCAGGACTGCAGTACCCCCCCCCTTGCTGTAAGGACAGCACACTCAGGAGTGCAGTACCCCCCAGTGCTGTAAGGACAGCACAGTCAGGACTGCAATACCCCCAGAGATAAGGCCAGCACACTCAGGATTGAAGTACCCCTCGATGCTGTAAGGACAGCACATTCAGAAGTGCAGTACCCCCTAGTGCTGTAAGGACAGCACACTCAGGAGTGCAGTACCCTTGCTGTAAGGACAGCACACTCAGGACTGCAGTACCCCCCCCCCTTGCTGTAAGGACAGCACACTCAGGAGTGCAGTACCCCCAGTGCTGAAAAGACAGCACACTCAGGACTGCAGTACCCCAAAAGATACGGCCAGCACACTCAGAAGTGAAGTACCCCTCAATGCTGTAAGGACAGCACATTCAGAAGTGCAGTATCCCCCAGTGCTGTAAGGGCAGAACACTCAGGAGTGCTGTACCCCCAGTGCTGTAAGGACAGTATACTCAGGAGTGTAGTACCCCAGAGTGCGGTAAGGACAGTACACTTAGGACTGCAGTACCCCCCAGAGATAAGGACAGCATACTCAGGAATGAAGTTTCCCCCCAATGCTGTAAGGACAGCACATTCAGAAGTGCAGTATCCCCCAGTGCTGTAAGGGCAGAACACTCAGGAGTGCTGTACCCCAGTGCTGTAAGGACAGTATACTCAGGAGTGTAGTACCCCAGAGTGCGGTAAGGACAGCACACTCAGGAGTGCAGAACCCCAAATGCTGTAAAGACACCACACTCAGAGGTGCAGTACCCCCCAGTGCTGTAAGGACAGCACACTCAGAAGTACAGTACCCCTGAGTGCTTTAAGGGCAGTACCCCCTAGTACTGTAAAGACAGCACATTCAGGAGTGCAGTACCCCCCAGTGCTCTAAGGGCAGTACACTCAGGAGTGCAGTACCCCCCAGTGCTGTAAGGACAACACACTCAGGAGTGTAGTACCCCCCAGCGTGGTAAGGACAGCACACTCAGCAGTGTAGTACCCCCCCCCGTGCTGTAAGGACAGCACACTCAGGAGTTCAGTAGCCCTCGGTGCTGTAAGGACAGCACTCTTGGCACTGTAGGACCCCCCCCCATTGTTATTAGGACAGCGCACTCAGAAGTGCTGGACCCACCAATCCTGTAAGGACAGTGCACTCAGAAGTGCAGTACCCCCCCAAATGCTTTAAGGACAGCACACTCAAGACTGTAGCAACCCACTGTGCTGTAAAGACAGCACACTCAGAACTGCATGACCCACCAATCCTGCAAGGACAGCACATTCAAAATTGCAATACCCCCCCCCCCCGGAAATAAGGACAGTGCACTCAGAAGTGCAGTACCCCCAGTGCTGTAAGGACAGTACACTCAAGTGCAGGACCCATCAATCCTGCAAGGACAGCACATTCAAATTGCAATACGGAAATAAGGACAGCGCACTCAGAAGTGCAGTACCCCCCCAGTGCTGTAAGGACAGTACACTCAGAAGTGCAGGACCCACCAGTCCTGTAAGGACAGCACACTTAGGAGTGCAGTACCACCCCCAGTGCTGTAAGGATATCACATTCAGGAGTGCATTACCCTCCAGTGCTGTAAGGACAGCACACTCAGGACTGCAATATCCCCAAGAGATAAGGACAGCACACTCAGGCATGCAGCACCCCCAAGAGCTGCACTGCTGGGTTAGCAAACTAGTTGCCTAGTCTGGAAATAGACCTGACCTTCCAGCACCAAAGACAAGTGACCCACCTATAATGCCACTGGCACTGCTATTCGAACAGGTTTACATTCACACCTTCAAAATTCGCAATATCCGCTCAATGATTACTGTCCTTTTTAAACTGCATTAGGAACTAGTGAGTTTCCAGTCAACCTGGATTATATGATTTAAAACATCAGATCTATTATAGATTAAGGAGACATGAACTTTTACTATTACGTTTTTATCTTAGAGATGAACAGCACTTAACAAGGATATGCAGCCTTCTCAGGGAGGGCTATGAAATGGAAGTTAGGTTCATAGGTGGATATTGGGATAGCTGCCCTTATGGGCTGTTTTAACCCTATCCAATTTACCTTTCAAAAGTGAGAAATAAGCCCTGTACCATGTGTCTGTGAGGTAAACATACAAGCCTCCCCCCGTGTCATGAGGCCCAGTTCTCTGAGTCATCCACTTTCAGCACTGATTTTGGCAAGTTAATCATCCAGGCCTGTAATTGATTCATTTTGGTTTAGAACAATTGTCCTCCATTTTTCAGCCTTTTTCAGCTCAGTCTTGAAGAACATGCAACTGAGAGGTGAACTTTTATTTTCACCCTCTTGATTGTTAATATAATATTTGATATGTATGATCTCAGACATGACCACTGAAAGCATGTCTTCAGTCTTATTGTTTTGAGGATACAAAGAGGAGTGAAGGAATTGCTACAATAATGATGTGATAAATACCTGGGCAGTTAACGTAACTGTAAATCCACAGCATACTCAGCCCTATGTTTTAACTTTACATGTCCTTCCTCTATCTGCATGGGTCATTGCTGTAGTCTCTGGTTTCATTCTACATTTTTACATGACAAAAATGTAGAATCATAGGATCATAGTAGATTACTAGGCTATCAACACAGAGGTCATTTCAAGCCTAGCCATTTCATCCTATTGTAATGTCATTGAAATGTTAGTTAATACCCAAGATTGCATTTAGTATTGACTGCCCATATCCAGGATGGTTCTGGGCACTACTCTCGGTAAGAATTTACAGTGCCCCATCCACTTGTCCAGGTTCCTTTTGAACAGTGTCATAGAAGTGCTCAATTTTACATGAATAGGTAGCCTATTCCAAAGACATGGCAGTTACTGGGAGATAAATATGTCCCCCCAACATGTCCTATTTAAGTTGCAGGCCATATTTAGGTCCCTGGAATGGGTGGCCCTAGTCCCATTTGATTTACATATATGCAGCAGGTGTGTTAGGTTTGGGTCTAAGATAGCTCTTTAAGCCAGGCATAAGCCTCCCCTAAAAGGTCTATATGATGCAGAGTAAAGTGACAGGAGTCCCTTGATCTTCTCTGTTAGAAACCACTGAGGTTTCTCCAGTTGCTGCAGGTGCTTTGTATGGTACCTGCCAAACGGGATGTTATACTCAGTTGTGGGCCGGATTAGTGCCAAGTATAGAGTAGTTATAACCTCTTTTATTCTAGAGGTGATGCCTTTACTAATCAAGTGTGCTACTTAGAAAGCCTTGCTTACACAGTAGACACATGGTGGTTGTAGGTAAGGTCGCGATGAACTTGTGAACCTAAGTCGCTTACCACTTTGTGGGTATTTAGGGTATTGTTGTTGATTTGATAGTGTGAAGGGACATCGTTTGTGCCAAAGAGAATGGTGATGTATTTCTTTGCATTCAGTTTGAGACCATGACTAAGACACCAATTGCTGGTCTGCATAAGACTCTCCTGGAGTATACTGACATTGCATTTGAGAATTCAGTAATTGCACCTAGTTTGCAGTCATCTGCAAACTTGATCAGCCACAACCTTAGTTTTGACCTGAACTTCTTTGAAGTGTATACCTAACAGTAGGGGGCCCAGCACTGACCCATGTGACACCCTGCTAGTAAAATATCTGCTGGGTGATGTGGAGTCACACACTTTGATACTGTGTGACTGGTTTGTGAGCCAGTTAACAACCCATCTTACAACAAAGGGGTTTACATTCAGTTTGCTAAGTTTGTCGGTAAAGCCTGAGTGTAGGATGTGTCAAAAGCCTTTGCCAAGTTGAGGTATGCTGTGTGCACAGATTTGCCATCATCAATAGCCCTGGTTACATTTTTATTTATTTATTTATTTGCCATTTGTTAACTGGGTTAGTCCAACAGAGCCATATGGCCCGTTTTCAGTGGAGACTCAAGGAGAAAAGCTACAGCATACAAAATTAAATGAGTTACATACTAGAAAATATACAAACAAACAATACAAAATTGAATGCAGTGTAGAAAAAAAATGAAAAATAGAGAAATATCAAAGTACATAAAATATATATCCAGTGAAGAACATCATGACTGAAAGCAAAAAGTACAAAAACATGGGAAAGTAATGAAGACAAAAGTTACAACTCATAGAAATACAACGTACAATGTGAGGAAGCAGAAACAATATAAGCATATCCTTTACATGGTAACATAATAATGATATAGAATTTTCTGCAGATTGAAGCAACATATTCTGAGAAGTAGAAGAGAGGCAGAAGTAGACTAGCATGGTAATGGGAATTAAGGAGGATTGTGAAAAGGGCAGGATCTTGAGTTCAGGATCTAGTTTTTAACTTCAGTTTTGAAGTAGATGGTACTAATGCTACGGATGTTAAGGGGAAGCATATTCCAAACTTGAGACACTAAGTTTTTGTAGAAAAGTTTACCAATATTTTTGCTTGGTTTATAGATATCAAGAAGGTTCTGGTCAGAGCTGCGAAGTGACTGAGCTGGGATATAAGGGGATACTTGTGTAAGAAAGAGATGGACAGGTTAAAAGTTTATTTAGTAGGGAGTGTGTGAGCTGCAGCTGGGAAAGAAGCAGGAGCTGGGAGAATTCAAGCCATTGAAGTTGTTTCGGGGCAAGGCAGTGATGTGACTTGTATAGCTGGTTACAGGTGAATCTGGCTATATTGTTATAGGTTTGTTCGGGTTTGTTAGTAGGGATGACTGGAGATGGGTAAGGATAGGAGAGGCATAGAGACGGCATGGAAGGAGGAAGGATTGAGCTACAGTGGGTTTGGAATTGGGAGCTAGGAATTTTTTATTTCTACAGGGAAGACCCAATTTCTGGTTAGTTTTTATTAATGCAGTGTTATATATGAATTTTGAATTTTAGCTGGGCATTAATTATAGCACTGAGTAGCTTAGTGTATTAATCTGCTTTGATAAGGTTGTTACCAAGTGAAGAAATGGTAAAGGAGGATTTATGGTGGGAGAGAGATTTGGTAAGGAATATTAGGAGATTGGTGTTTTTGGGGTTAAGTATAAGTTGATGTTCTGTGGGCCATTTTTTCACAGATAAGAAAGTGTTTTGAGTGATGAAAAGAAGGTTAAAGATGTCTGAGACAGAGATGATAGTAGAGTTATCAGCATATTGTACAAGGGCGGAAGTGGTGCAGGAGAAGTGTAGATTATTAGTGATGTTGAAAAGGAGGGGACCAAGGATTGAGCCTTGAGCCATGCCAGTCTGGATAGGTTTGAAAGAGGAACAGATGGATTGCCATCTGACAGACTGGAGCCTGTTTGAGAGGTAGCTCAAGAACCAGTGAACAGTAGAGGGGAAGAGGTTAAGATCAGTTAGTCTGTCAAGTAGCTTGGAATGAGAGACAGTATTAAAAGATTTAGTGAAGTCGAGGAAGAGGCAAGATACAAGAAGATTTTTGTCCCTGGCTTCAGCAACAGTGTGAGTGAAGGATAGGACAGCAGTGGAAGTGCTATGATTAGGCCTGAAGCCATGTTGAGAAGGGGTCAGAAGGTTTCCATCTATTAGGTACTTAAGAAGATGGCTATGAATACATTTTTCAAGGATTTGGGAAAGTGGACAGAGAATGGCAATGGGTCTGTAGTTAGATGGATCTGTGGAATTCCCTCCTTTGTGTAGTGGTATGGTGTAGTTAGATTTCCAAATATTGGGGACAGTGGATTCTTGGATAGATCTGTTAACTAGGACTGAGACAGGATAGGCTATGGAGTGTGCTGCAGGTTTAAGGAAGAGGGGAGGGAGGTTGTCAGTAGAGGGAGAGCATGTTTTTAGTTTTAATAGAAGAGATTTTATGTAAGCAGTGGGGACAATGTTAAGAGAGAAAGTGGTGTTCTTGCTTGTTATATGTGTGGTATGAGGGAGATTTTGAGATTGGCAGGATTTTTGAAAATATCCACAAGATTTAACAGGCAGGATCTGCCCTTGATGAAGCCAAATTGGGTAGAATCCAGGGTTTGGAAAGTCACCTATGTCTTTATTTATGAGGTCCATAATGATAAGTTCCATGGCCTTACAGATGAGGCTGATCAGGCTTATGAGTCTGTAATTCCCTGGGTCTGTTGCTAGGCCACCTTTGTGGAGGGGAATAACAGTAGCTGCTCTCCAATCTGCAGTATCAAAGCCTGTTGTTAGACTGTGAAGGAAAACAGTACTTAATGGTGATGCTAGCTCAGTTTTACCCTGTTTGGAAGACACCCTGGGATGCCGTATGGTCCTACAGAGGCTGTATTTTTTGCCTTGGACAAGGCTTTGATGACCTGTTTTTCAGATATGTAGAGTGGACGGAGTTTGGAGCAAGGTTTGTGATAGATTTGGAGGGGGTGGGGAGTGAAATTTTCACCAGACCTATCCACTAGCAGGTTTGCTATCTCTGTGGGGTCAGTGTGTGTGATACTATTGGTCGCTAGGTCTGCACATGCTTGGGTCCTACCTTTTAAGCTACATATGTAGCTGTAAAAGGCCTTATGGTTATCCTTGGCTGCATTTGTTAAGTTTCTCTCAAAGGAGCCCTTGGAGGATGTGACAAGTTGTCTTATTTGCCTGTTGAGGCTGAGGAGGGTGCTTTTCCAATGTTGGGGTCTTGCCTTTGTTTTCAAGGACAGCAACTTTTTGCTTTTATTCTAAAGTTTTTTGATGCTGGATGTCCACCATGTTGGCTTGTTTTTACTTGGGGCTCTGGCTTGGATTCTTTCTGGTACAGCTGAGTATATACACTTAAGCAAGTGATTGTAGAGGGCTTTAGTGTAAGCTTCGGTGTAGTTACCACTTCCAGCTGGGGCAAGTCTCGGAATGCATGTATACCTTCACCTAGGAGGGATGGGCCTCCTTGAAATTGATTACATCTATAGCTCTGCAATCATGGGACTCCACACATATCTACTGACCTCACAAGACCCAAACATAGTGAAAGTTTTGAAACATGAGGAAAATAAATCTAAGATGACTTGTCTGGTTAATCTAGCAGAAGCATATCAGCATCAAGCAGGAATGGAAATCAAACCAGATAAAAATCAGGCAGCAACTGAAAGTGCCAAAAAACAAAAGACAGAGTATAAGGTGAAGGATCAGATGAGAAGGCAAGAAATGTAGAAAATACATAAATATAGTTGCAAGTATAGAAATCTTCTGGAAGAACCTCATGTTGATCAGGAACAACTGCAGGAATGATTAAGGAGAGATGAATTCAAACCAAGGGATGAAAGGTTAGTATTGGTGGCCCAAGACAGTGGGCTATGTACATGCTGGTTTACAAAGTCCATTGAACATGTGGGAGAAACAGACAGATGCAGGTTTTATAAAACCAAAGGAAACAGTTGCACACCTCGTTGCTCATTGTGACATACTAATGGCAGAAGGACTGTATACTGAAAGGCACAATAATGTGGCGAGACTGTTGCACTGTGGATTGTGCAAAATTATGGTACTGAAGTGGCTGAAAAACACTGGAGACATGAGCCACAAAGTATCATAGAGAGTGATGAAGTCTACATCACATGGGATCATCCATTACCAACAGTTCAAAAGATAGATACTAGAAAACCGGATATAGTGGTCCAAGAAAAGAAGACAAAAGTAGCATTGATCATTGAAATTGCCACACTCAGTGACGACAGTATCCTGCATACGGAGAGACACAAAGTCATAAAATATCAGGATTTGAGAAATGAGATCAATGTGGAAGAAAGATACCCAGATAGTTCCAATAGTAGTAGGGACAATGGGTCTTATGAGAAAAGAGTCTACAATCATATTTAGATATGCTACTAATACATGTAACTCCATACAAATTACAGAAGGAGTCATTACTGGGCACATTGCGGGTGCTGCAAAGAGCAAAGAGCCCTTATGGCTGACATCAAAGAGTGAAACAATACT